>NC_081158.1:4954636-5128046 GCF_012432095.1 Onychostoma macrolepis | reverse complement strand
ACTACTTTTGAACTAAATAGATCCCAGCGGTGCCTCCATTTTATTTATGTAGCACCCGTACAACCACTCTGTTTGTTACTTACGTGAGAATGGTGGGTGCTTGGGTTCGGTGTAGTTCAGGTGGATACCAGTAAGGTGCACCTAATAAGTTTCTAATAAATTACTTATAAAACCTTTTGACAATAAAATATTTAAAATAATGAGACCCAGAGATAGTGTTCAGTTTAGCAAAAAATAGGATAATGCCCTGGTTTATTTAAACCAACAAATTTGGCAAATAGAATATAAAAGCTTTCCCCAAACAAAATATCAACCAATATACAAAATAAATAACCAGAAAATTCCCCAAATACGTAAATGATATCTTCTTTTAAATTTAGCTAGAAACTGCAATAGTTACCATACACTTATAAAATCAGAATAACGGATCTAAAAGATCCTCTCTCTTATCTTTTTCCTCACAATTGAGAATACACCGAGAACTTTACAATGAACAAAGAACAACCGTCACGTGTCCTGAAACGAGTTCTAGCAAAGGCAGTGATGGGCCCACTCACACATACACATGCACACACGTTTTAGTTCACTCACGGTACTGCTTTGAACGAAGGAAAAAAAACACGTTGCAGGCCTGTGTTGGTCTTGCAAAACATTGAGTGCGCTGAACAAACAACAAAAACTTGCAACACATTGAGAGCGTAGAAATACTTCGGTCCGGATGCTCACGTGCAACACGATTCACCAACAGGTCCACCAGCATACGCTCACTGTGACTAGCTATCTCGGCTACCTTCGATCACGTGTCCGCTCCTTTTCACCCGCTCCGTCAGACGGGTCTCCGGCTTCCTTTCTCACTCCCTCAGTCGCTCGTTCAACACTCAGAGTCCACGATCCTTATCTGAACTCCCCGTTCAGTTTCATCGGCTTTACTCACTCTTTCTAGCGTTATCTTTGTCTCAAACGCGCCAGCGCCCTGTGCCTCACACCAGTTCAGTCAAAAACAACCTTTTCCACTCCCTCTCACAGTTTTCTCTTCCGGTCACCTGTATCCGTTGTCATAGCGACAACCAAACACGATCGACTATACAGCATTAATACCCAAATGACCAATAAAAATAGTAACATGACAACAATAATAATAGAGTAATACAAAGCTTACAGTATGAAACCTCTGATAATATTATTTAGCTAAATAATATAAACTTTAATTTTAATCACTGTCATGAAATAAAATCACAAATATTGATGATCTTTTAATTATGTAAAATGAATTGAATATATCCTTCTTTAGAAATCAATGCCTCCTATCATTTATTTTAACTAAATAAACGTTTACTTTTTTAATAGTTATGTGACTCGTTTTTGAGTAAGAGAGATTAATCATAACCTACCCCGTTTCCGTTACACTATAATACCCAAGTTTACCACTGGGCTACACAAAGTTTTCAAAGCCTCAAAGGCAAACTGGCATGCAGGAGTCCATTCAAAAGAAACCCCTTTTCGGAGTAATCCTGTAAGAGGATTAGCCACATCTGAAAAGTTTCGACAGAAATTTCTATAGTAACCAGTCATACCTAAAAAATGCCTAAGCGCTCTCTTCGTCATAGGTACAGGAAAATCCAAAATAACTTGAATTTTGGAGCCAAGCGGTTGAACTTTTCCATTCCCAACCTCTTTTCCCAGATAACTTACAGTTGCACAAGCAAATTCGCATTTCGCCAAATTCAATGTGAGATTGGCCTCTTTCAAACGTGCAAAAACACAGTTCAACAGTTGGACATGTTCATCCCAAGAATCAGAATAACAGACAACATCATCAAGATACGCATCACAATTAGGAACATTAAGTAACACTCTCGACATTAAACGTTGAAATGTTGCACCAGCATTCCGTAATCCAAACGCCATCACCCTATACTGAAGGAATGCGTCAGGAGTAGCAAAGGCAGAAACTTCGGAGGCCCTGTCAGTAAGTGGTACTTGCCAGTATCCTTTTAGAAGGTCAAGTTTAGTGACAAATTTCGAATTTCCAACGCGGTCAACACAATCTTCGATACGAGGCAATGGAAATGAATCAGGTTTCGTCAAGGCATTGACTTTCCTATAATCGGTGCAAAATCTAGATGTGCCATCGGACTTGGGGACTAACAAACACGGTGAACACCAGGGACTACTACTGGGAACTGCTAAACCATGTTCCAACAAATATTGGGTTTCATGTTTCATGAGATCCCTTTTGACGGGATTAACCCTGTAAGCATTTTGCTTAACAGGAAAATGTGAGCCAACATCAATATCATGTTCTATGACATGCGTTGTTGAGGGAAAATCATTGAATAATGTTGGGTATTTACTGATCAAACATCTGAGATCGGCTTGGGCCGGAACAGGTACATGTGAGAACTTAGTGGATAGATCTTTCAAGGTATCAGAGTTTGATAAACGGGCAGTCAAAAATGAAGCACTTCCCATTTTTAAATCATCACTCTCAGGGGCGTAGTCAGACAGGGACACATTCACAGATGTAACCATAGCGGCAACCGCAGTCACCTTAGACACCTCAGAACGAGTTATATAAGGCTTAAGCATATTAACATGACACACCCTTGATTTCCTTCTGCGATCGAAAGTATTCACCACATAATCAGTATCTCCTAACCTTGCCTGAATTTCGTAAGGACCAACAAATTTAGCTTTTAAAGGAGAGCCAAGTATTGGCAATAAAACAAGAACACGATCCCCTATCTGAAAAGACCGCTGCACGGCTTCGTGATCATAGCGAATTTTCATTTGCTCCTGAACAGCACTAAATGATTTCCTTGCCAAAGTCCATACAGTGTGCAAACGTTCACGAAAACTGCTGACATAATCCAAGACATTCTTTGGTTGAGAAGAATGCTCAACACCTAATATTTGTTCCTGCAGAACTTTCAACGGCCCCCGCACAGAATGACCGAAAATTAACTCAGATGGGCTAAAACCAAGTGATGCTTGCGTTGTGTTACGGACAGCAAACAATAAAAGAGGAATCTCCTCATCCCAATCTCGCTCTCGCTCTACACAAAGTACGAAGCATCGATTTTAATGTTTGGTGAAATCGTTCAATAGCACCCTGGGACTGTGGGTGATAGGCACTAGACACTTGGTGTTTAACATTTAATTGCCTCATTACTTTAGCAAACACCTTAGACATAAAATTACTACCCTGGTCAGACTGAATATACCAAGGAAGACCAAATGTAGTACAGAATTTGACAATGGCTTTAACGATAGATGGAGCTTTGAGAGTTCGTAATGGGATCGCTTCAGGAAATCTGGTCGCCACACACATCAGTGTTAAAAGATAAGAATTTCCAGATTTAGTCTTTGGTAAAGGGCCAACGCAATCAATTAAAATACGCTCAAATGGTTCTCCAAGTACAGGAATCGGTTTTAAAGGAGCTGGGGGAATAACCTGGTTGGGTGTTCCGGCTAGCTGGCAAGGATGACATGACTTACAGAACTTTACTACATCAGATTTCATAGATGGCCAGAAGAAATGTTTTAACAAACTGTCATACGTTTTCCTGATGCCAACATGGCCTGAGAGTTCATGTTCATGTGCAAGACTTAATACCTGCAGTCGGTAAGGCTCTGGAACCACAACCTGGCAAACTGTACTCCAGTCCTCCTCAGTTTTAGGTGAAGACCATTTACGCATCAACACCTCTCCATCGCAGTAATACACAACAGAATGCTTCGACAAGACATATTTTTTTACAGCAGTTGCGAAGCAAGGGGTCAAAGTAGGATCAGCATGCTGGGCTTTAATCAATTCCAGTTTACCTAAAGGCAGATTGGAATTAGGAACAGCACACACATTCAACTCATTCACATTATCTTTCATAAGTTGATCGGGCACTTCTGTAGCCAAAAAAGATTCGGAAAGATCCACAGTTTCCTCAAACTTACGAGATTGAGCACAAGTCACTGCACAAGCACTAAACACATTAGGAAATGTTTCATGTAATACATTGTTACCTTTATTTACCTCGGCGGGGTCATCAGTCACTTCAGGCAAACAAAAAACTCTCTTACCTGCTAAGTCATTACCAAGAATGAGTGATACTCCCTTCACAGGTAACTCAGCACAAACAGCCAACTTAACAGGCCCTGAACAAATGCTAGACTGTAGAAACACATTAGGCCCTTTCGCACCGCAGGAACCTTTTCATAGTACCCAAACTAATTGTGGAACTACCCACTTTTTGGCGTGTTACCCATGAACTAGGAACTGTTTTAGTTCCCGGAACTCCGTTTGGAGGAACTATTTAGCTCCTACTTCAGAGTAGGGTCTAAAACAGTTCCATAGGAACTATCGTGACGTAAGTGTACGCCGATTGGCTAAACGCGTACGAAAACACCCTCACCCGCCATGATTTAAAACGCCGTGTAAACATCGCATCAACTTATATTTCGCAAGAATGGAGAACAGCGATAGATGGACGGACGCTGAAGTGCAGGCACTTTTGAACATTTTGAACTCCTTTCCGATCTTTCAATCGCTTGACGTATAAGTTACGTCGACATCCCATGTCCAATATTGTGAACCCCGCAAGACACAACAAAAACACAGCTCCGATCACAGCGTCCTCCATCCTCCTGTTGTTAACGTTGTTCTTCTTTGTTTTCGTTGTTGAACGCCGCGCCCAAATGACGTCGCTGTCGACCGGCTTACGTCACTTCTTAGTACCCACTGTCGGTGCGAATGCAACCCTTTAAATAGTACTGGGAAATAGTTCGCGCAAAATCGTCCCAGTACTTTAGTACTGTACTTTTAGTTCTGGAACTAAAGCGGTGCGAAAGGGGCTATTGTGCAGAGGTACTTTAATCACAGTCAAATCAATTCCTTTTACTAGTACATCAGCCCCACAGCTAGAATGGGTAGAAAAAGGCAGTATACTTTCCAAGATAAACGATTGGGCTGAACCTGTGTCCCTCAAAATACATACGGGTTTGGCTTCAGACATTGCCCCATCAAATGATACCATGCCATCAGAAGTGAATGGCTCAAATGCGGACCCAACTATCGATGAAAGTTCTGGTACACCACTGTCAACTAAAGCCACACTCTTTGAAGTGTTAACTCGTCTGTTAGTTTTACGCTTCAAAACAGGACAAACTGCAATAAGGTGCCCAATCTCATGGCAATAAAAACATTCACGGTTTTCTATACTGTCACTACCTACATTATCTTTAACCGCGGTCACAACATCTTTAGAATTTCGTGTGTGAACAGTAGAATTACGCTTTGTATGTAATGAAAATACAATTCGGTGAGTGAGCACAAATTCATCAGAAAAAACGGCTGCCCCTGTAAGCGTGGATACCTTCTGTTCATTCAAATAAATTACAATTTTCTCTGGCAAACTATTCTTGAAATCCTAAAGCAAAATTAATTCCTTGAGTTGTCCTAAGGTTGTGACCTTATTTGCAGTGCACCATTTTTCAAACAAGTTTAATTTGTCACGAGCAAATTCAACAAACATTTGTCCTGGGGATTTTACATGATTCCTAAATTTTTGACGATACGTTTCAGGAACTAATTCATAAGCACGTAATACAGCATTCTTCATATCATCATAATCTAAACTCTGTTCAAGAGTCAAGGCCGAACAAACTTCCTGTGCTTTTCCAACAAGCTTACACTGCAATAGCAGTGGCCAAACTTTTCGCGGCCATTGTAATGTGGCGGCGATACGTTCAAACACAGTAAAGTATGTATCTACTTCACTTTCACGGAAGAGTGGGACTAACGCAATTTGTCTACTAATGTCAAAACTCTGACTTACTTGCAAATCACGTCGAGGCACGGGGTCAGAAGTCGAACCGGGAGTGGAAGTGCTGGTCGAAGAAGATGACATAGGTGTACTAGCTCCATATGGACCTGGAGACAGACCTTAGTTTTAGTAGTCATGTCAAAGCAGTAACTAAATCAGCATACTATCATCTCAAAAACATTGCAAGAATTAGATGTTTTGTTTCCAGTCAAGACTTGGAGAAACTGGTTCATGCCTTTATCACCAGCAGGGTGGATTACTGTAATGGTCTCCTCACCGGCCTTCCAAAGAAGACCATTAGACAGCTGCAGCTCATCCAGAACGCTGCTGCCAGGATTCTGACTAGAACCAGAAAATTTGAGCATATTACACCAGTCCTCAGGTCCTTACACTGGCTTCCAGTTACATTTAGGATTGATTTTAAAGTACTTTTACTCGTTTATAAATCTCTAAATGGCCTAGGACCTAAATACATTGGAGATATGCTCACTGAATATAAACCTAACAGACCACTCAGATCATTAGGATCGAGTCAGTTAGAAATACCAAGGGTTCACACAAAACAAGGGGAGTCTGCTTTTAGCTATTATGCTGCCCGCAGTTGGAACCAGCTTCCAGAAGAGATCAGATGTGCTAAAACCATTAGCCACTTTTAAATCCAGACTCAAAACTCATCTTTTTAGCTGTGCATTTGTTGAATGAGCACTGTGCTAAGTCCGAACTGATTGCACTATGTATAATCACTTTCTATTCTTAAATGTTTTAAAATCAATTTTTAAATCACTTTGTTTTTATTGTTGTGATTTTTATTATTTTTAATAATGACTATTTCATTTCCTTTTATGTAAAGAACTTTGAATTACCATTGTGTATGAAATGTGCTATATAAATAAACTTGCCTTGCCTTGCCTATTCGGAGGCTTGTTAGGAACTTTAGTTTTAATCTCGAGCTCCAGCTCTTTCAAACGAATTGCGCGCTGGGTTTCAAGCTCAACTGTTTTAACCTGCAACAGTTGACTTTGATACTGTTGCCGGCTCAGTTCCAACTCAAGCTGCTTTAATTGAATATTCAACAATGGGTCTTGTGGGGACGGCAGCGCAGCGGGATCTATGCTAATCATTTCCTGGGGTTTGGTCTGCTCTGCTCCCTCACCCCCGGAACTCGATATACGATTTGCAACACCCGCTAGCTCGCTCCCATTTTCCACCATACGTTTCAGCACCACTTCCTTAATCTCCCTCTTTACTGCACTCCGAGACACCCTGATCTGATATAAATCCGCGACTGCAAATAAGTCATCTTTACGACATTTTTCCAATTGTTGCGCTGAAGGTTGAATTGCAAAATCCTCCAAATTAAATTTAGAAGACATCTCAAATCCTCTGCCAAACTCCCTTCCCCTTAAAGCAAAATCCCCAAGAAAAACGATAAAAAAACAAGGCAAACTTCATTAAATCGAATGCTCCATTTGTCTAAACTGATTTTTTTTTTTTTTTTTTCAAACCAAAAAAAAGTTTGAACTAGCGGACGAGCCCCCAATTATGTTACGATCGTCTAGGGTCAGCCATAACATAAATGAAATGTGCACTCACTCCCAAGATAGCATCAAACAAAAAGTACATTTATTAACAAATTTATAAGGAATACAAAACCAATAATAACAAAGGGGACAAATTCAGGAGTGCACAAGGCCAAAATAACAAACACAACAACTAGTTTTAATAAACCCTAAATTCCCTAACCAAAATAAAACACAAAAGAAAAATATACAACACAACTTCCCTAACTCCCTTAACTCAAAACATAGAACAAACAATATATATATATATATAAAAGAAATGGCGTCACACTCCCTACTTCCCTTAAACTAAATATTAACAAATATAACTAGAAGGTAATTATAACAAAAGCAAGTTTCTCAAAGCGCCCACATAACATCAGAAAGGAACCCAAATCAAAGCAAAACAAATGGCACACATTCAGCCTCCTAGAATGTTTGAGGAGGTCCTTTTCACTGGAACCGGAACTAGACCAATTAGAAGGCAGCCAATCAGGATCTCCAGATCTCGTGATCTCCAATCAGGATGAATGCAGACCACACCTTCTCCTGCACAGACACACTCAGAAATACATACACATTTTCCGGCAAGCCGGAGATGTAACAAATAAAAGATCAAAAGGATTAACAATGCAGATTTATTTTCACAGCCTTCTTTGATCATATTTACCATGGGTACCAACAATTCTGACCACGTGTGTAAATATCAAGATTGATAAGATATACTGATTTTAACGTTATGCTGGACGAACAGTTGTTAAACTGTAAACTATAAATTTTGAATCAGTTTTAAAGGGGTGGTTGACTGTTTTTTTTCTAAGCTTGATTGTGTTTATGGGGTGCAGTCTAACGTGTTAATGCTTCGTTTAAAAAAAAACGCATTATTTTTCACATAATTTACCTTTATTCCACACCTCTCTGTCCCTTCTCTGATAAACGCGTCGATCATTTCCTGTTTCTGTTAAGCCCCTCCCTCAGAAATACGTGATGGGCTCTGATTGGTTAGCTTTCCCACTGTGTTATGATTGGCTAAACCGCCTCTAGTGCGCGTCTAAACGTCCTACCCTCGATTCAGCGGCATGTACTCTGGATGTATTGTAAACGATGATGTCGTCAATATTGCTTATCAATTTGAGCCCGATTGAGACGCAGAGGACATTAGTGAAGAGGATCGCGCAGAACATGTGCAAGCACTTCTTTTAATGGTAGGCCTAAGTTTTTTTTTTTTTTTTGTTGTCTCATACTTTTAGATACGCTGTTATTTGTAAATGCTACTATGTTAGCTTTTAATATACGGTTTTATTCTGATTAAAGCTTTAATACAGTATGGCAACTGCACACACGTCCATGTATAATGCCTCTTATAGCTATGTGAAAAGTGTATTCACTGAGCTGATGATTTGAATGAGAGAGAGAGAGAGAGTGATGCAGAGCAGGGCGACACGAGAAACAGGATTGAGAACCTCTGCTTTAGAACATTGATTTTGAAACTTGTGAATCCATTAGAATCGTTAGAAGACAGAATCGTGATTCATAGATGAATAGATTTTTACGTGCACCCCTAGTTTTCTCTTCCTCTTCTCTAAAGCAGCGCAGCATGCCCTCGCCCCCTTTGTTACATGTTCCCTAGGGTGGGGTTTATCTGGGTTCGTGACGTCACAGACCCAGGAAGTAACTCGTTGTAGTCCCTTACCAGTCGTTTTTTGTAGGCATTAAACTGCCAGAATTTTAAAAGATGATATCTCCGTTTGCATTGAACTTTCAGTGTCGTAACTTTGCAGATATTGTTTATGCTCAAACAGCAGCATTACACACTAACTAACTTTAAAAAAGAGAAATCGCAATCAACCACCCCTTTAATCAAGTCGATTCTGAATCTTACAAGAAGACAAGATAGCTTATCTCCTCATGATAGTAGAGGAGCAGCAGGCCCGCGAACATACTGAAAGAGCAATCGAAGAAAGCAAAAAAATAAAAAATAAATCATAATATTAATATTAACAACAATAATTTTTTAATAAAAAAAATGCAGCTTTGGAGAACATAAGATAACATTAATATAGAATATCATTTCACAATATTACTGTGTTTACTGTATTTTTGCATAAGACACTTATTTAAAAAACATAAAATCTCACCCCCAAACTTTTGAACGGTAGTGTATAAAGTGACAAAATTGTGCTATAAAGTGTGCACTATATTCCACATATTCTGAAATCATAATAATAGCTTTATTAATAATAATGTAATAGATTTGGACCTCATTCACCACATGCTAGTAAAAAAGCCTCCTCAGAAGTGATTCCATTGGTGTTTTAGTAGAAGAGCACATTCTTAAAAATAAAGAATCTTCATTTGCTTTGATGGTTCCTTTAAGAATCTTTAACATCCATAGAACCTTTTCATTCCACAGAGGTTCTTTAGATTTTTAAAATATTCTTCACACTAAGCAAAAATCCCCCCTTTTGGTCCCACTCTTTTTTCCTCATTTAATATCTTGTTTTACAAAAAAAAAATTATAATTTGAAAAATTATCACATTATGGAAGCAAAATCTGTTTGTGTGATTATTTATGATCAGTTATTGTCTATGCGTGTTTGCTTGCTGAGTTGTGTTTTTATCCTTCTTCATATTTGGACCCTTTTGGATAATCTGTTTTGTTCATAGCGTACATAAATGCAAAATTGCTGCAACTGGATCCACTATTCCCTCCCTGCCTCATTATGACAAGTGTTTTATGAAGAGCTGGATTACTGAAACATACATTTAATTTGAAAGAAGCCATATACTTTTTATAGCCTTAAGTTCTTTCTTAAAGATAACACCATCAGATGTATTCACTGATTACTGAATTTACTTCAGCTGTATCACTACAATCAAAGGTTTCAATATCATGTTAATATCACTGTTTGTTTTGTTCTTTACACAGGCTATGTGGGTGTAATCTCACTGCTCAGTCCTGTGAGAGTTTGTCTTCAGCTCTTCAGTCCTCAAACTCCATCCTGAGAGAGCTTGATTTGAGTAACAATGACCTGCAGGATTCAGGAGTGAAGCTGCTTTCTGATGGACTGAAGAGTCCAAACTGTCAGCTGGGGATACTGAGGTTTGAGTTTCAAATACTTTCCTTTTTTTTTTTTTTTTGCATCACATTAATAATTAAAAATCACACTGCTAAGACTTATTTTGTACATAATCACTTTTGGTTTTCTTGTTCAGATTTTCCATATGTAATCTCACTGCTCAGTCTTGTGAGAGTTTGTCATCAGTTTTACAATCCTCAAACTCTGTCCTGAGAGAGCTGGATCTGAGTAACAATGACCTGCAGGATTCTGGAGTGAAGCTGCTTTCTGATGGACTGAAGAGTCCACACTGTCAGCTGCAGATACTGAGGTAAATGGTTTTTGATCAAAATAAATAAAAATGAGAAAACAGTTAGCGAAGGATGCAGTGTATTTGGAAATTGGCACTTTTTTTCCTGAAATTTTATTATTGTTTAATGCTCAATTTATATTTTCTCTATGTTATTGAAAGGGTATGAAACCTTTGGCAAAAATCTGATTCCATCAACAAAAATAATAAAAACAGTGACAAAGAGAATGTTATTAACCCTCTGGGGTCGACAAACGCGGATACGCGTTTTGTGGCAGATAAGAGCAATACACCATTTGAATCTGTAAGGGGTCTACTTTTATTTGTATACACTCACTCATAATAACAACTAAACTTTGTGCTTTTGAAGAATAAAGAAAACAAACAGCTCTCTGTCTTCTGCGTCTCTGCGAACTGCTTTTAGAAACGTGTCACTAAAATGAACTGTAACTCAGCAAATACTCAGCACACAGACATGGGAGTTATATCTACAGAAAGCTTGAAGTGTTACTTCTAAATGAAGTAAGTCTTATCGAAAACAAACATTCTGTGATGAAGTAATCCGTATGAAACCAATACGATGTTCAGTCTTTCCCGTCTAACTCATTATCTCTAATGCGATCCCGCCCCCTCGTTGCTCGCGCAGTTCATATGTAAATATCCACGTGGGACGTGCACACGTGCAAACGCCCAACACAAACAAAGAGTGAGGAGATCATTCATCGCGGCTACTGTTCGTTTCTGGAAGAAGACGCGCTAAGTAAAGGCAGGATTTCCCTCAAAAGAAGAATAAAATTTCATCCCGAAGAGGACATCAGTCTGATGAGTAAGTAATGTTTCTTTTTTGCATTAGTTAACGTGTTATTGTGACATAAACTTGAACCCATTTTATAGTACAAAGCATGCGTGCATCTATGGCTGCAGAATCATATCATAGGCTACTATAAAATCATACATACTAGGCTATCATAGTTGGGTTTTTCCCAAACTATAATTCCTGACTACAATGTTTGAAATCAAGTAAAACATTTTGAATATGAAAGGCAATTCATTGTATTTTAATTTCTTACGGCACGATGATGTTTTCATGCTCTATATAAAACAATAAAAGTAATATGAGTGTACACTGTATAACTATATATAATGATGATATATACAATAAAATATATGTAATGCTATACGCCGATATAAACATAAATACAATAGATATCTCTTTAAAAAATTAACCATGGTTTTATGTATTTATTTATTTTACATTTTGGATTGTTTAGACTATGTTTTTCCAAATGGTGAAATTGTTCACGAATATCTGATGTGGTAAATGTTTTGAATGCGTTATACCCGGCCATTTATGCGTTCTCGATTGTCCTAGGTGTAAATGTCACTGGTAAGTGGCCAATCGATACGCGCGTCCATTCTTATCAGTGATGCAATTTATTATCAGTTACGCATCTTCTGGTAATTGCTAACAAGTTTCAATTTTCGTTTAGGACTGTGGCTGCATCACCGGCTTCTTGCACAAGAAAGGCACGCAAGTGTCGTTCAGTTATGAGTTCGCTGGAAAATCACAATCAGTAAGTGCACAATATAGTGTATAGTAATTGTACTTCTATTATGACTATATGATAATATTATTTGTGGTTGGGATAATACAATAAGTAAGTAATGTATAGTAAATGCTATAGTGTTTTTTAACCATACTAAAGTAAAGTGTATTATACTGTATAATATAGTATTTATAGTATTTTTTACTACAGAAAACTGCATCGTATTGTAATATAATATACCCTAGTTGCTACCCTAGTTATATTACTATAGTATTTTCCCATGCGTGTATGGTAATATTATTTGTGGTTGATAGTGTTAAAATATAGTTTCTTTGTTATTGGCATTCTGTTTTCTCATGAAGTACGCATATACTAATGTACTGTGAAAAAATAAATGCTAACAGTGGTTTACAACACTTTTTTAGGACTTTGAATACACCACTCTCGCCTTCACCTGCATCTCGCACAGGAAGGGGACACAGGTATATTATTCAGTTTTCAATTCCATTCAGAATCTTATACATTAGGTGTGCATTCACTATTTTACAGATGTTACAGATGTTAATTTGTTTTAGTTACTGTATGGTAAAATGTGTGCTATGTGGTAATTGTGTTCTTTTTTTTCTACAAATTAGTACTAGTATCAGTTAACATCCCAATAATGTTAATAATGTAGTTTGGAAAGAAGCATGGAAAGAAGCAGAAACACTTAAATAAAACACGTAAATATCAGGTATGATTTACTTGTTTCACTTGTTGGACAGAATCTGTTGCAGGAATGACACACTACCAGTCCAAACCTTTTGAACAGTAAGATTTTTAATGTTTTTGTAAAGAATTCTCTTCTGCTCACCAAGCCTGCATTTATTCGATCCAAAATACATAAAGTTGTATTTGCTAAAGCAGTAATATTGTGAAATATTTTTACTATTTAAAATAACTGTTTTCTATTTGAATATATTTTAAAATGTAATTTATTCCTGTGATCAAAGCTACATTTTCAGCATCATTACTCCAGTCTTACTCCAAGTGTAACAATATACACTATACCATTCAAAAGCTTGGAGTCAGTATATATAGAAATTAAAACTCTTATTTAGCACACAAGTGATGATAAAGACATTTATCATGCTACAAACGATGCTGTTCTTCTGAACTTTCTTTTCATCAAAAAAACCTGCAAAACCTCAGCTCTTTTCAACATAATAATAATAATAATAATAATAATTATAATGTTTTTTGAGCAGCAAATCAGAATATTAGAATGATTTCTGAAGGATCATGTGACTGGAGTAATGATGCTAAAAAGTCAGCTTTGAAAGACAGCTTTGATTGTTCCTAATAAACTGTTTAACTGCACTCACAAGTGAATCTCAAGTTATTTTGTGTGATAGCTAAATATATTCTTAATAAACTACAAACAAAAAATATATACATTTATTTTGTCCTCATAATCTTTCTTGTAACTCTTCCCTCTCAGTCAAATACCTGCTTGAATGGCTCATTATGAAGCTCATTATGCAGCTCATTATGCAGGCCTTTGTCTTCTCAGGTGTGAATGTGAAGGTTGACACCTTCTCGCATAGACCCTTTCTACTCAAAAATTGTCTTAGAAAATTTAAATCAATATATTGTTTTCTGTGAGCAAGTAAACAAGATGATTTTCATATCACTTTGAAGCAAAAACACTAGGGTACAAGATCCAGTTCTCAAAAGTCTTGTGAACAAATGTTCTGTTTGTGTTTTATGGCCTTATTTCAGTGACTTCAAAATTGTAGTTTTTCACTAACCACGCATAAACGTTTCTTTCTCAAAAACACAATCATGTACATAAATGCTGCTAACATATTACTGTAGCCCAGTTTGTGCTGTTTACAGTGTTATTAGACTTTAGCCATTTATATATTTATAAGCAACTGAAAAAAGCACAAATGTCAGGGCATGTCAAAACTTCTCCAGCCCCCCAAAACACCAGAGGGTTAAGTTAATCATAACATGTGTATTAACTTATTCACACAAGGTTATCAGTGGTGTTCACGTGAGTAGAAACACCAGTGATGATTTTCATTAAAAAATGCATTTTACAACTACAATACCAAAAGCTACAATCAAACCACATGTTGGAAATCGTGCTATTCCCTTTAAAGTATGATTTTTTTTTTTAAATTTGCCTCATAAAAATGGGTTATATCAGTGACCCTCAACCGATGTCTTGCATGAAATTGTGAGTCAAATAAGAATATTTCTGATAATTGAAAAGAAACTGCAGATATGCCATGTGCCTTTCTTCGTGGATCTATAAGACGTTGGATTGTCTGATTGTACTACTAATGTGATGTGGACTGTTGTAGGTTGTCTGGCTGTATGGTGACAGAGGAAGGCTGTGGTTATGTGTCTTCAGCTCTGAGTTCAAACCCCTCACACCTGAGAGAGCTGGATCTGAGCTACAATAACCCAGGAGATTCAGGAGTGAAGCTGCTCTCTGAAAAACTGGAGAATCCAAACTGCTCACTGGACAAACTCAAGTAAGTTAAGTATGTTATTTCAAGCATAAACAGGGCCCTAGACTCATTCTTTCCACTGGTCATGCTGGTGCTACTAAATTTCACTTTGTGAGGCAGTTGTGGCCTAATGGTTAGAGTCGCAGGTTCAAGTCTCAGTACCGGCAGGAATTGTAGTTGGGGGGAGTGAATGACCACTGCTCTCTTCCACACAATAATGTGTGTTCAAGATTCACTGCTGTGTGAGTGCACTTTGATGAGTGTAATGCTGAGCACAAATTCTGAGTATGGGACACCACACTTGGCCACGTCACACCCTTTCCATCTTTTCATTTTCTCAGTTGCTCGCACCAGCCAATGATTTGGTCTTTTTTTATTTGCTACAACATGGGATTAGTTAATGCATGCTGATGAATAGTTTTTCCATTATCATAAATTATCCGTTTATAATTTATCAATTTTTATCCCTAGTTTATAGTTTGATCCATTATCATTGTCAGCTTTGTGTCAGCTTCTCATCAACCTAACTACATCGTCACTGCAGCGGTAGACTCGTGAGATCTATTCACACTGGAAGTGTTTGTTGAGCTACATATTTTTAGAAGTTAGTAATTTATAAACTTGATAGTCTTGAAGTTTGTTAACATGGGGAGGTGCACAACATTCGCATGTAAATGGTAAACAAACACTACCAAGAAAACAGCTCCAACTGTGTTGTTTTAGTAATATTTCTTTATAGAACGTGCTGTACTGTATATAGAACATGCTGTTTTTTTTATAGTACATTGTGGATAATCAAATTTACAGTTAAAGGGGTCATGAACTGAGAAACCAAAATTCCCTTGATCTTTTGACATATAACAGGTCATTGAATTTTAAAAAACAGCCTGTAATTTTCTGTGTGTATATATGTATATATATGTATATTCAATTCATATGATATTTTTATGACCTTTGCAGTGTACTATTTTGAACCAGCGTAATGAACATAGTCAGGTAGGTTACCATGAGATATGATGCAAATCAGAGCACGGTTCCTTTTAAGTTTTTTAATGTGAGTCACTATTACCATTACCTTTCTCCATCAGGTCTAAGGTTTTCTTGAAGATGTTGCTTCCTCTATCAACACCAAATCTTCTTCCTGCAAACATAAAAGAAAAATGTGATGTTCTACTGATAAAATTCTAGGCTGTTGGGAGTAGTCACAAATAAAAACAGCCCTTATAAGTCAGGGGCATATTGAAATGTGGAAGTTAGTTAATTAAAAGGACTTCAAAGCAAAGTCTCTGCAAGGCTACAGTGGTACTGGCTGACCATTCCTGAATATCAGTCATTACTATTGAAGTAATGTTTTGCAATTGTCAGTGTACACCTGTGACGTGTCAGTTATGCACTAAGCGGAAAACACAAGTCTCAAATACATTAAACAGCACAAATATATTCGCTGTTTGCCGTGGTGGTTCGATTTGATCCATGATCGACATTAAGGGCTGCTTAAGAATAATCATGCACATCAAATTATCTTGACTCATTGAACCTGGATCGAATTAGTGAGATTGTGTGAACTTAAATTGTCCTTTATGAAACCGCTTTAGTCCCGATTTATTTGTTAGGTTATTTCTAGTCAGGTTTTGGACTGTTACATGTCTGTCTGTCCTAGCCCTCGTCTTCCTTATTTGGTTTAGTTCCTGTCATCAATTAGTTAATTATCATTTGATTGTCTCCACCTGAGTTGGATTATGTTGTTTGCTCTTTTGTTCCTGGTCCTTTAAAAGTCCTGAGTTCTCCCTCTGTGTTTGTCCGTGACTATCAATGTTATGCTTATGTTAAGTTGTATCAAGGTTATGTTTCTGTAATAGTATTCCGTTTTCTAAGTATCTTCATTAAAGAGCCTTTTTGTATTCGTCGCCTCCTCCCAATCTTTGGACACCTACACACATACCGTAACAGAATCACGGACCAAATACCGAAGATGGAGCTCGCCGCCCACACCAGCCTGCCGCCGTTGATTCCGGGCCGCCGCCATCTGATACTGGTCCCGGCCCGCTGGAAGAATGTCAGGCCAGTTAGGTTGCCAAGCCCGCCAGAGAGTGCGGCCAACCCACCGCCAGAGAGTGCGGCCAACCCGCCGTCAAAGAGTGTGGTCAACCCACCGAAAGAAGTTTACGTCCCCTGCGGTGTATTGGTGGAGTATGAGGGATGACATACCCACCAATGCCCGCCTCGCAAGAGGCCACCGCCTCCGCTGGTCCCGTCCAGCCCACCTTCGCCTCCGCTGGTCCTGCCCAGCCCACCTTCGCCTCCGCTGGTCCCGTCCAGCTCCGCGCTGCAAGAGCGCCTCCCAGAGTCCGGCGCTGCAAGAGCGCCGCCCAGTGCCTGCACCAAGAGGGCACCTCCCTGTCTCCGCGCTGCAAGAGCGCCTCCTGAATCCAGCGCTGCAAGAGCGCATCCTGTGCCTGCGCCAAGAAGGCGCCCTGTCACCGCGCTGCAAGAGCGCCTCCTGTCACCGCGCTGCAAGAGCGCCTCCCTGTCACCAGCTGCAAGAGCGCCTCCTGAATCAGCGCTGCAAGAGCGCCTCCTGAATCAGCGCTGCAAGAGCGCCTCCTGAATCAAGGCTGCAAGAGCGCCTCCTGAATCTGGCTGCAAGAGCACATCCCTGTGCCTGCGCCAAGAAGGCGCCTCCCTGTCACCAGCTGCAAGAGCGCCTCCCAGAATCAAGGCTGCAAGAGCGCATCCCTGTGCCTGCGCCAAGAAGGTGCCTCCCTGTCACCGCGCTGCAAGAGCGCCTCCTAGAATCCGCGCTGCAAGAGCGCCGTCCAGTGCCTGCACCAAGAGGGCACCTCCCTGTCTCCGCGCTGCAAGAGCGCCTCCCTGAATCCGCGCTGCAAGAGCGCATCCCTGTGCCTGCGCCAAGAAGGCGCCTCCCTGTCACCTCGCTGCAAGAGCGCCTCCCTGTCACCTCGCTGCAAGAGCGCCTCCCAGAGTCCGCGCTGCAAGAGCGCCGTCCAGTGCCTGCACCAAGAAGGCTCCTCCCTGAACCCGCGCTGCAAGAGCGCCGTCCTGAACCCGCCCTGCAAGAGCGCCGTCCTGAGCGCCCCCAAGTGTCCGTGCTGTCCGAGCGCCCCCAAGTATCCGCGCGCCCCCAAGAGTCCGTGCTGCAGGAGTCCGCTACCCCTGATTATCTGCCCTACAACACCGTGAACTTCCCCAAGAAAATTTTTGGGGGTAGTAGGGCTCGCCGTAGAGACCGAGGCGGGGGCAGGGGCCGAGGTATCGGAGGCAAATCCTCCAAGGCCGCCGGAATCCCCTGATCCTCCAAGGCCGCCGGAATCCCCTGATCCTCCAAGGCCGCCGGAATCCCCTGATCCTCCAAGGCCGCCGGAATCCCCTGATCCGCCATGGCCGCCGGAGTCCCCTGATCCTCCAAGGCCGCCAGAGTCCCCTGATCCGCCATGGCCCTCGGAGTCCCCTGACCCGCCATGGCCGCCGGAACCTCCTGATCCGCCCTGGATGCCTCTGTGCCCTGTGTCTCCGTCCAGCTCCGGCATCCAGGACGCCCACCCCCCCTCCCCATTGGTATTGTTACGGCGCGGGACGCGCCTACCGGGAGGGGGAGATACTGTTACATGTCTGTCTGTCCTAGCCCTCGTCTTCCTTATTTGGTTTAGTTCCTGTCATCAATTAGTTAATTATCATTTGATTGTCTCCACCTGAGTTGGATTATGTTGTTTGCTCTTTTGTTCCTGGTCCTTTAAAAGTCCTGAGTTCTCCCTCTGTGTTTGTCCGTGATTATCAATGTTATGCTTATGTTAAGTTGTATCAAGGTTATGTTTCTGTAATAGTATTCCGTTTTCTAAGTATCTTCATTAAAGAGCCTTTTTGTATTCGTCGCCTCCTCCCAATCCTTGGACACCTACACACATACCGTAACATGGACTTTAATCCCCGCTTTTCTTAGCGTCTTTTATGAAACAGCCCCCAGGTCTTAAAGATAGTATAAAACAAACCTGTTATTAAAATGCACAATAAACAGTCTTGCAGACTAGGGTGAAGTCAGAATGTACAGACATCGGTCCCAAATCGTGGTATTTTAGAAAACTTTGAATGGCAAACTGTACGTGGCGCGGCATGATTTTGAACAGCTGTTGGGTGCCGAGAATAGACTTGATTGTGCATACGGTCATAATTTATGAATCACAACCCGCAAAATGGGCTAGTGATTTGATGTGCGTTACCCACCTGACTTCACTGGAGCTATAATAATCTATAATCTCTGAAAATATTGGCCTGACGCTTTACTATTGGGGGCTCTGGCAGCTAGCTATACTGTTGGCTAATCAAATCTATTCAGATGGGCGTTACATATTTAGATGGGGGAGCATGAGAAGAGAGAATAATCAAGTTCACTTGTCACTGAGTTTAAAATGTTAAATTAATTATCTTACCCAGTAAACGACCTGTTGCTCGCCATTATACGACACGTAGTGGGTGTGGTCAACCTGGAACTTCAATCAAGAGTGACCAATAGAAAAGGGCCTTTCATCCTGGTGGGTAGAGACCGCCCACTGAGATACAGCTTCACTGCAAGCAAAACTTTTAAACTCAAACAAAAGTTTTAGACCCGCAAAAAAAGACGGCAGAAAAGAGCAACATTTGTGGTTTTGTGATGAAGTGTTTGAAGTGCACAAAGAAAAATAAGATTTTTCAAAGATTTACACGCACTGCAAATTATTTAGTTTTCAATTTCTTTCATTTTGAGCCTTAAGAAGACTTTTTTTTTGCAATCTTTTATTTTTTAATTACAAAATAATTCGTTTTGCTCTCAAACATAGCATGTTTGATTGAATAAAAAAAGACACAAAAGAAACTCCATACGCTTCCGTGTTCATCGCGAATGGCTTGCACGTATGACAGTCAGCAGAAGTGAGAGAAAAGTTTAAATATGGATATTTTTCTTACAAAAACGCATCGATTCGCTACAGGAGGCCTTTTTTCAACTCCCAAATTTTTCAATTTTGCTATATTAGCTAGGCTACTGTTTTGTCTGATTCAGCGCACTGCCTGCGTCTGAGTAACAAACTATGCGCATATTAACAGACGAATTATGTTCATATTTAAAAGTCCAAACAGTCAGTAAGCGACAGGTGTTTGGAAACGCTGTTTTGTAAATGATTTATTGACGATTTTGCTGCGTTACGGCCAACTGAATGCGCTGCTTCTCTGCCGCTCACTGCACAGAACAGATGCCGAGAGAGGCGACACTACGCCGGGAGAGTCAGACCTCGCGCTCGCGGGGCAGTACTGGAGACATCTTCCAACTGAACGATAGCTAAGGTTTTTTCAAAAAAGTCTCTAGGTTTGTCAGTATGTAGCTGTTATGGGAAAAAAGCCGCCAAAAAGGTCTGAAAGTTGCTAAAAATTGAGTAAATATAATTAAAATCCTTACGCAATGCAATAGTAATTCAATAGTAAATCAGTAAAAATTTGTAGATTTCATTTAGATACTGTGTTACAGCCACTGCCATAACACAAAACAGGGATAACACTAAGGCTCGGTCTAATAGGGGAATTTATTGAAAATAACACAAAATATAAACAATGAATAGGAGAAATTAGTCAGGAGAACAAAAAATAGAAAGGAGAGCGCAACTCCACATCTGGACGGCTGCTCAAGTCCCGCCACTCAAGTGCAGCAGCGTGGCTTCTTTTAAGCACGTGCTTATGGTCTACAGCTGTGGGAAATCTGCTCAGTCAAAAACACAGGTAACACAGGTTTTCAGCCCCTAGAGGGCAGAAAAATAATAACAAAAATACAGGCACATGAAATGCCTTCATCCCCCAAAAGTGAACCGTCACCATAAGAGAAATAAGCTATTAAAGGGGTCATCGGATGCCCATTTTGCACAAGTTGATATGATTCTTTATGGTCTTAATTAAAAGTCTATAACATACTTTGGTTAAAGTTTCTCAATGGTTATGTAAAAAACACCTTTTTAAACCTGTCAAAATCAGCTGTTTTCAGCACGCCATTCGAGTCCATGTTGCTTTAAATACTAATGAGCTCTGCTGACCCCGCCCCTCTCTTCCGTGCGGTGATGAGCAGACTGATCTTCAGCCGTGAAACTAGCTAACTAGCACATATTAGAAAAGGCGATTTGCAAAGATTCATAAAAAAACCTTACTCACTTCTTCTGTAGATGAAGCTGGATCATGAATGATTCGAGCGAACATAAGCGCATTTAGGCAGATCAGGGATCCCAGATCAGCTCAGATCTCGGGAGTAAATGACGACTGCTATATTCATTACTACATCCAACAACAAAACACCTCAATCGCTTAATCGGAGACATTCTTGTCTTCCCCTCAACGGAGTCGACACAATGGCGGACAGCTCTCAGCTCACTCAGGGCGGGTCTAAGGTAAGTCGGCCGTGTCAATCAACTATCATGGGAGGGGCCTGTGCAGAACTACGTCATTCTGACAGGAGTCTCAGAACAGCCTGATTTGAGAAAGGGGATTTAAAAAATAGGGATTTAAAAAATATTATAATTTATAATTATAGGATAGATGTGTACACACACTTCCAACACACATTTATGTTCAAACAAATTTTGCTTCCGATGACCCCTTTAAAAGACACTTTCCCAAAAACAAATATAAATATAAACTTATTATTGCTGCAAATATAAACTCCAGCGCATGAGACGCTGATTAAAGTTGCGCATAGAATTCAAAAAGGTAAGCGGGTTATGAACGCAGTACACAGCAATCGGATGACGCTAGACAAGTACACCTCAATATGTTGAATAGCAAGAACCAACGCTAAATCCTCCTTTTCAATAGTAGAATACTTTTGCTGCACGGAAGTAAACTTCTTAAAAAAATAACAGGGTGTTCCACATCATCAGCACCCCTCTGCTGGAGGACAGCTCCCGCACCAACATCACTAGCATCTACTGCAAGACTAAACTGTTTTGAATGGTCAGCTGCAGCCAACACTGGTGCTGAAATCAACAAGGACTTAATATTCTCAAATGTGCACTGACATGCATCACAACACTCAAACTGAATTTTAGGACTTAGGAGGTCGGTAAGAGGAGAGACTACAGTGGCGAAATTCTTACAAAATGTGTGATAATAACCCACCATTCCTAAAAAACGTCACTTGGAGGTGGAAAGTCAAAAATGGCCGTAACCTTTGCAGCGACTGGGCGCACTTGACCTCTGCCAATAACTTTTCCCAAACACACAATGGTAGCTTTACCAAACTCACATTTAGCCAAGTTAACAGTAAGCTTAGCATCAGCCACCCAGTTGAAAACTTGACGAAGTAAACTCATGTGTTCAGGCCATGAGGAGCTGTACAAAACCACATCATCTAAGCATGCTTCGCAACCGGACACACCAGCCAACACAGTGTTAACGAGCTGCTGAAAAGTGCTTGGGGCATTTTTCATCCTGAATGCCATCACCCTATAATTAAGAAAAGCTGAAATCTACTTAGCACGTTCAGTTAGTGGCACCTGCCAATAACCTTTTAACAGGTCGACTTTTGAAATGTAAACTGCAGAACCTACATGAGCCACGCAGTCGTCAAAACTTGGCAAAGGATAACAGTTGGTTTTTGTGACAGCATTTACACGTCAGTAGTCAGTGCAAAATCGAAACATGCCATCTGATTTATTCACCAGCAAGCACAGCAAACTCCACAGGCTAGAACTCGGCTCGGCGATGTAATTTTCCAACATGTATTCAACTTCTTTCTGCAGAAAATATCTTTTAAGTGGATTAACATGATACGGATGTTGTTTTATTGGCAGAGTAATTCAGCTTTGATCACAGGAATAAATTCTATTTTAAACTATATTAAAATAGAAAACTTTTATTTTAAATTGCAATAATATTTCACAATATTATTTTGTGAAATAATATTTAGTATTTTTTGTCAAATAGATACAGCCTTGATGAGCATAAGAAACACCTTTAAAACACTTTACTGATCCCAGACTTTTGAATGACAGTGTATTATACTGTAAAAAATGTCTTCTCAGGTAACCTAAATGCCTGATGGGGAGTGCCCAATGTTAACATGAAACATACACCATTACATATATTGTTATACAGTTCTGGAGGCCCTTCATAATGCAGTCTGCTCTGCCTACAGTTAGCACTGGCCCTATAGAACATGCAGTGTTTCATAAACAGCTGTTTTACTGAATTCTGCTGAGGTGTAATTCAGTGCAGTCCTATATCAGGATACATATCGTATTGTGATTAACCACCCCATGTACCCTAGCAACTGCACAGCAACACCCTATCAACCAACTTGTGTACCTTGGCAACCACATAGCAACAACTTACAAACCACCCCAATTATCCTAGCAACTGTATAGCAACAGCCTTTTGTTTACTGACTCAATGTGTCTCTGTGTGTTTTCTAGTGTGGATCATGGAGGAGAATCCAGGATTACAGCAGGACTACAGAAATGTACGTCTACACACACACACACACACACACACAGCTGTAGTGATAGTTGTTGTGTTATAAATGTCTCTGTTTGGATCCAGTGAGAGAAAACAGACCACTGAACACAAGAACACAGCAAACACTGAACTCATTCTGTCTGAGGAGAACATAAAAGTGACAAACAGAGTCTCATTCGTATCCTGATCATCCAGACAGATTTGATATGTATTATCAGGTGTTGTGTAGAGAGTGGGTGTGGACCACTGATCTATAATAGAGAACTGGATTGCTCATGACGTCATGAAAGTGAAGCCGCACGATATTAATGAGAAAACATCACCTAACAAGTCAGCGTTTTTAAATCTGAAGTATCCCTGTACATTGTTACAATGCAAAGACCCTAGGCATGTAAACAATTATTTGTTTAATGTTGGGAATTTACCCTGCTTATTAAAAAGCTACGTTCATATACATTAAATTAGTGAACATCAGATGAACATGATAAACATCAGACGGATAAGATCCTCAACATATATATAACAAATGACAAAGTGCTCATTCTGAAATCTGAATAAAGATATGCTTTGTAGACATATACCTTCAATCGCCTTGTACAGTTGGGTCATTCCGTGTCAAATCAACCAAATTTCAACATTTTCAAAACTTCCCCAGCTCAAATTTTTTATTTTGCTAATAATTTTTTCTGAAGAAAGATATACATGTATAGTGATGAAAGCCAAAATATTAAATGTCATGGATGAATATTTACTGAGTAATCCACTATTTTGTGGAGGGGGGTCAAAATGGCACCTGAGATTCAGAGTCAAATTACAGGGGGTTAAAAATGACTTCAGAAAGATGGCAGCATCATAATGTTACTTTTACACAGAGATTGGTAGGTCTGTTAGTAAAATCTGTTGACTTTAGCAATCTTTGTTGCATTATGTGCCAATGGTGACCATTCAAAAATGGGGAAACAGCACTTTTCAAGTTTTTTTTCTCCAAAGTTTGCATGCTTGTAACTCAAGAAGTATTAAAGATATGTTAATGCCCTTTTAGATATTGGGTTTTAAGAAACCTTCCTTTTGGCATCTTTATTTTTAAGGCCCTATATCGTGGAATTTTAATATGGCTCCAGGAGTAAATCGTTAAAATGTACACATTTTCAGTGGTGTTTCTAGTTGTTAATAAACTTTTCTTTTGGAATCTTAAATTTCAAGGCCCTACATCATTCAATCCCAAAGATATGGGGATCTCAATGAGGCTCCATGTCCAGATTGTTGAATAATATCCATTTTCAGTGGTCGAAAACCAGATTTGATCACTTTGTATGCGGCTGATTCTTATTTTATTTAAATAACAATGTCTGAAGAAGAAATAATGCTAAAATTAGAATTGTATCTTGTTTCCCTCTATCAAAATATTTGCATGGAACATACCTGTCTGAGTGCTAAATATGCACTGAAATGGTCAAGTTGAGACACATTACCTTGCTCTCTGTAGTCTATTCATAAGATTCTATATTTGAATCAGTTTCTGTGATATTTGGAAGAAGGGATTTTGTTCATTTTAACAGCTTCTGCAGCTACTAAGAGTTTAAATATGCAGTATTGTTACGTGTTTGAAACAAATCCCATGCCTCATAGGGAAGTGTGGTTACTTTCTCCACACACTGTATTCACATCAAACCAAGATTTTCCTCGATTATTAGAATTTCTTTTTCTTTTTTATTGTTATAAAATATGAAGCATAGTCTTAGATCAAGTATTATCTACTGCTAAAGGGCATATTTGGCAGAATCACTGATAGTAATTGTACTGGCTTCATATCCAGCAAGCTAAACACTTCTACTCAATAAATGGACTTGACACCAGGAAGTTGCAGTTCAGATGATTTACTGAGTAAAATGTGTAAAACTGCAAAACAAACAAAGAGATTGTACAAATAAACTGCCACATGAAAAATGTTGAGTCCAATTCCATCCAACATGAGATAACTATGCAAAACGTCCACACAGCATAAATGACTGGGAGATAAACTCTTAATATGAGCTTAAGCAGTTCAAAGATTTTATAATATAAAGAGAACTATGTATTTCACGTATTATGAAAAGGACTATTTCCATATGTAATCCTTGATGAACATACAGAATAACATAAATCAATAACAATCACACTTTACTTACAGGCAGTGCCTCATTAAGTGCCGTTAATGATGGAATGATGCAACAACATAAAACCTCGCTACCATGTGCTGCGCTCGCTATTCTTCTGAACCCGGAAACTGAATAACACAAATTCAAGCGGTAGAATACAAAATGACCAGTAGGGGGTGCAAAAAACAAGCTAAAACAGGCAGAGCCAGAACAGTAATAAATAATTAACACTGGTTAATTCTAAACCAATGGAATCCTGGATAATCATATTTTACATTTCACACTGTTCATACTATACCTAGAGTTAACAGTTAATCCTGGTCATTCATAATCTGATGTATCACACTGTACAATCCTAATCCCTGGGTTACTGTTATTAGTTATGCATATTTGCATTGTCAACAGTGATGACTAGATAAACACAAAACCACATTTGGTTTTTGACCATTGAAAATCGGTAGGATACTAATTTTGGACATGGAGCTGTACTGAGATATTGATATCTCTGAGATTACACCATACAGGGCCTTGAAATTTAAAATTACAAAAGAAAAGTTTATTAACAACTAGAATCTAAAATCATATTGCGATATCTTTAATACTTCTTGAGTTATAGGCATGCAAACTTTGGAAAAATAATATTTATGGCACTCAGACAGGTATGTTCAATGCAGTTGTCCTGACAGAAGGAAACAAGATACATCTCTAGTTTCAACATTATTTGTTCTTCAGACATTCCTCTTTAAAAGAGAAGTATCATATTTTTGCAAACTGACCCACATTTGGTTTTTGAGCACTGAAAATGTGTACATTTTAACGATTTACTCCTGGAGCCATATTAAAATTCCAATATCTCTGGAACCGAACCATATAGGTCCTTAAAAATAAAGATGCCAAAAGGAAAGTTTGTTAAGACCCAGTGTCTAAAAGGGCATTAATAAAGCAATAAGCCCCAAGAAGCCGTGGTTTACAGTGAATTTATAACAGCTAAGGGGCGTTGTTAGGCACGATGCCAAGCAGAGTGCCTAAAACCCCCTTAGCTGTTATAAATTCACTGTAAACCATGGTGCATTCTCACACTTTGTCATAAACAGCATTTACTCATAAAAAGCTTTCCTTAATAGATTTGCTCATTCTTCCAGTTGATTCCTAAAGGTCATGTGTTTGTGTGTTCTTCATGACTCCTGATTCTGATGCGTTTTCTCTCCATCAGATTCCCATCAGTTCACTCTGGATCTGAACACAGTGAATAAACGCCTCCGTCTTTCTGAGAGCAACACATTGATTACTTGTGACACACTTCAGCCGTATCCTGATCATCCAGACAGATTTAATGTGTATTATCAGGTGTTGTGTAGAGAGAGTGTGTGTGGACGCTGTTACTGGGAGATTGAGTGGAGTGGAGATGATGGTGTGTTTATATCAGTGTCATATAAGAGCATCCGCAGGAAGGGACGGGGTGATGAGTGTATGTTTGGATGTAATGATCAGTCCTGGAGTTTGTTCTGCTGTCCCTACAGATACTCATTCTGGCACAATGACATACAGACTGATCTCCCTGTGAAGCCCATCAGCAGTAGAACAGGAGTATATGATGATGATGATGATGATGATGATGAGGATGATGATGATGATGATGATGATTATTACATCAGCAGTAGAACAGAAGTGTATGATGATGATGATGATGATGATGATGATGATTACATCAGCGGTAGAACAGAAGCGTATGATGATTATATCAGTAGAGTGTATAATGATTGTATCAGGAGAATAGGATTGTATGATGATGATGATATCAGAAGAACAGGAGTGTATGCGGATCACAGTGCAGGAACTCTCTCCTTCTACAGCATCTCTGACACAATGAGACTCATCCACACAGAACAGACCACATTCACTCAGCCGCTCTATCCTGGGATTAGTGTTTATTATCCTGGATCATCAGTGAAACTGTGTTGATGAATCAGAATAGATTAACGAGAGATTCTACCCATAATGCTTTGAGCTGCATGATGAATCAGTGACAGCGAGATGTCACAGAGTCTCTTCTTTTCTCTTCATGACATTAATATGAACATGAATCAGAATAAATGTGTGTAAAGAATCCTCACATAGACAGTCAGATCAGTGAGTGATGATCTGTTTATGTGCTTTTCTCAAACTCTGTGCTGATTAAAATCAGTCTTGTATTATTACTATCAAAATCAGGCTTATATCTTGTCATTCATGTGATTTTTCTCTATTGTTTGTAATAAAACACAATGTCAAATCCTCTTGAGATCATATTTTATTTGATGATGAATGTGTGAAATGTCTGAATGCTTTATGAATCATGAATAAAATCAATTCCTCATGAGACTGAAATCAGCTTCAGTTTCTGACGTTATCAAATATAGCAGCATTTAATAAAATATATTTATTATAACCACAGTAAAGATATAATCAACTATTATGGGATCTCCTTCAATGAAAGAATCTGCCAGAATATTTACTTGCTAAAATATCATTTTTCTTCTGCGTAGTGTTTTAATGACAGTATATTCGTTGAACAAAAATCAATTATTTTATTTACTGAAACATGTAAAAATGTGTTAAAACATGTACAGACTTTGATTTAAACAAATATTACTATAAATATAATGCAAATATTACTATATATTTGCCTCAACACTAGGGTCCTTTATATTAATTAAATGATTAATTAAATTATAACAAATAATTACAGAAATGTGTCACAAAAACAATAATCTAATTCTACCGTCAAATAAAAAGTTTTTAATAATAATATATAATAATACTAAAGAATAATGACCAAAATATTAATTGTATTTAATTATTATTTAAATAACAAATCAATAAAGAAATGTTGCAACTGCAATAATCATTTACCTTTACATTTAGTCATTTAGCAGATGCTTTTATCCAAAGCGACTTACAAATGAGGACTTTTTTAAATTATATCAATTAAACACAACCATGAAAATTTTATGATTGCAATAATGCTACTGCACTGTACAAAATAAAAGTCAGTATTTAATAATAATAATAAAATTAATCATAATATTAATTTTATTTTATGATTTAAAAAAAAAAAATTATATCAGTTAAACTCATCCATAAAAATTGTATGATTGCAATAAATACTGACTGTTTATTTTTACAGTGCAGTAGCATTATTGCAATCATACATTTTTGTGGATGTTTAAAATAATAAAATACCATAAATATTTTGGAAATATTACTATTATTTGTTTTGTTATTATTATTTAATACTGACTTTATTTTATTTAATTTTTACAGTGCAGAATCAATATTGCAATCATATAATAATAATAATAATAATAAAATAAAATAAATATTTTGGATATATTATTATTAATAATTGTATTATTATTAATAAATACTGACTGTTTTTTTTTACAGTGCAGTAGCATTAATAATAATAATGCAACTATATATATATATATATATATATATATATATATAAATAAAATTATTAATTAATTTCAAAATATTAATTTTATTTTATGTTTTAAATGATATCAATTAAACACATCCATGAAAATTTTATGATTGCAATTATGCTACTGCACTGTAAAAACAAAACAAAAACAGTCAGTTTAATAATAATAATAATAATAATAATAACAATAATAATATTTCCTAAATATTAATTTTATTTTATTACTTTAAAAACATCAATAAAATGGTATGATTGCAATAATGTTACTGCACTGTAAAAATAAACAGTCTGTATTTCATAATAATAATAATCACAATATCTCCCAAATAAATCACTTTCACTGACTTTTTCATTAACTGTTCCCTCCTGGTGGAATGACCTGCCCAACTCAATCCCAGCAGCTGAATCCTTAGCCATCTTCAAGAATCGGCTAAAAACACATCTCTTCCATCTTTATTTGACCCTCAGTCCTGGAGTATGAGCTGCTCTATCTTTGGTTACGCATTCACACACAATAGCACACGGACTTATCTGACCATCAGCAGGAGAATAGAAGTGTATGATGATGATGATGCAGGAACTCTGTCCTTCTACAGCATCTCCAGAAACACAATGAGCCTCATCCACACAGTCCAGATGTTGATTATAGATCATCAGTGAAACTGTGTAGATCTCCTCAGTAGAATCAGAATAGACTGAGGAGAGATTCTACCCAGAATGCTTTGAGCGGCATGATAAGAGTTATTATAGAGCCTCTTCATGACATTAATACTGCAGCTGAACTTCTGTCACTGAAATAACATGAATCAGAATAATTGTGTGCAATAAATGAGTTGTAAGGGAAACAAGGTCAATTTAGCTCAAAGGGAATCATTTATGATTTTATAGGGAATTTGGACAGAATCACTGTTTTGCGGCTGATCACTGAGTCGGCCAGCAATTCACTGAACGAGCCATATAACATCAACACTGCACTGGATATTAAAATACAAAATATAGTGAAAACACTATTAATTAGCACAGTAACAAGATCGCCAGTTTAAGACATTAACTTGTAAGCACAAAACACAAGATACTTCTCTTTTCAATATAAATAAGACTTTATTGGATAAATCTAAGACATGTAAACTAATTAACACATGAACACACGCATTCACACATTCACACAAGTTGCAGAAAGAGAGAAAGTGAGGAAAGAATGAGTTTAAGAGAATGAAAATATGAAATTCCAAGTTTATAGCAATATGTGCAATTGCATAGACCTGAACAACCATCAATCACTTAATTAACCCTTGCATTGTGTTTCTCAATGAGGCCAAAATTTATATTAAATGCACCAGCTCAGCTAGAATCTGGAGTTTGTACTTGCGTTGCCTTTGTGTTAAGGGATTCCCTTTCGTCGTTGTCTTTACAGAAAGGGGGTTTCCCAAGGTTGCTGATTGGCTGAAAGTTCAGTGGTTGTTCGTAGTGAAGTTTTGGCCGTTGGCTGAAGTTGCGGAGTTGTGGTCTGGTTGAAGTTTTAGACGGGCACTTGAGGTCGGACTCGGAGACGCGGCGTTGGCAAACTTAACTCAGAACATGAAAGTCTCAATGGGAAAGAAAAGAAACTTAAGTAAAAGAAAGAAAGGATGTAATGAGACTAGATTATTTTTCTTCTCATTGTGGTTAAGTAGCAGTGTGCATGTAGGCCAGAGCACGCTGGAACGGCGCTCAAAGAACGCAAAAATGATGACAAAAAGCATGGCTAAAAAGCAAAAGCTAAAAGCATGACTAAAAGCAACAGCTAAAAGCGTAATTTGATGGTGTCCTGAGTATTTAAACTGGGCTTTTGGACACATCCCAAATGGTGTCTCGACCAGTTAGACACTGTCTTAGCTCGGGGTGTTGCTCTGTTTCTCCTCCCAATCCATAAATCAACATGTTATCTTATCAGTCACATGGTCCGAATTTTCCCACTCTTGCAAAGTATAATTTTGGACATGATTTCTATAACAAGAATATGATACATTTGACAAAGAATTGATTGATAGAAACGTTTCAAGCAAGAAGATTCAAACACACACACACACACATACTAAACATGAATATAATCCTATAAACTATTCAATAGTTATTAAAAATACATACACAATAAGTGATTAGAACATGATTGTTACAGAAGCAGACTGAGACCAGGAATCGGATTGATAACTGGTGTTTATTTAGGTTCAGCAGAGCAATAGGGATTGAAAGTGGGGAGTATGATATCCAGTTGACGGTAGTAGAGAAGTTGATTGAAGATCTTCGTCTTGAACACTTAGGAGTACGGGACAGAGCACACACACCTGACACAGGCGGAGTAGCAGACTTCGGAAGCAGATCACTGGAGCAGACTGACTGGGGTACACCGAAGACACAATGCTGGAGAGAACACTGGAGGTAAATGTACAAGAAGATAAGTAGCGGGTAAGTAGCTGTGATAGCATAAGGAGTCTACTTCATATGAACAAGACCAGACAATGAGGTGCTGTGAGGTGTGTGCTTTTATGCCAGAGTTGATTGGTGACCAAATGATGTGCAGGTGTGGCTGATTAGAACTCGGGTGAGAGAGTGTGTTGTGACTGGCTGGTTGATCCGTAACAATGATAGTCAAATGTGTGGGTTACATACATGATATGGAGTTAAGCAATGAAGTGAACGTTGCTCATAAGTCCCTGCAGCATCATTTTAGGCATATATAGATGTAAAGACAGTCTCTCTGCCATTCTGTGAAGTGAGAATGTGCTCTATGAAGATCAAAGAGGTTAAAAGGTCTCATAAGGAATCTTGTCTGGTTCTTGTCCTCTAGGTGGGGGAAGTCAATTCAAAGAGCTTGTGATTGTGATTACTATCGTGGATTTACATGTGATGGTCATGCTGTGCAACTCTTTGACCATCAATCTTGGTTACTTGCCCCAAATTTGACAAACTCCTTCCTGAGTTGGGATTATCAATAAGTGTTAATGTTGCAGAGTTGGTTGGTTGAGCTTGCTTCAGACTCGTGGCGCCAGGGTATCGTGGACAGATATATGACGTTGTCTTGTGCTTCTTTGTGGAATTCGGCCCTCGTGTTTCAACCATGTTCTTGACCCAATCTTAAATTGTCTGATTAACTCTGATACGCTACAGAGTGACTATGTGTATCTGTGATTTTCTCAACCTGTTTGTGTTGATGCATATCAGTTTTTACTGTAGTGTCACATTATTACTATGAAAAGTACCTTTCTCAAATATGATTCATAAAGAAGTAATTTTTTATAATTTATCATTTGATTTTTCTCTATTGTTTTTGTGCACAAATAATAAAACACACTGAAAAATAAACTTGATCAGATTTTAATTCATGATGAATATTTATGTATTTATATGTAACCATGAAATTATAAGAGCAAAAATATGGTCAAAATAAATTAAATGTGAAGTTTATTACTTTAGTGCATGTCTCATGTTTTAACAGGTTTTATGTTGTTCTTAGATGATCTTCACATCTACTTGTGCTAATGTGAGCTAATATTTCATGTATGTTTTAAAAGTTATTAATTTATGTATTTACAGGTGCATCTCAATAAATTAGAATATCGTGGAAAAGTTCATTTATTTCAGTAATTCAACCCAAATTGTGAAACTCGTGTATTAAATAAATTCATTGCACATAGACTGAAGTAGCTTAAGTCTTTGGTTCTTTTAATTGTGATGATTTTGGCTCACATTTAACAAAAACCCACCAATTTACTATCTCAACAAATTAGAATACTTCATAAGACCAGTAAATTTTTTTTTTTTTTAAATTAGTGAATTGATGGCCTTCTGGAAAGTATGTTCATTTACTGTATATGTACTCAATACTTGGTAGGGGGGGCTCCTTTTGCTTTAATTACTGCCTCAACTCGGCGTGGCATGGAGGTGATCGGTTTGTGGCACTGCTGAGGTGATATGGAAGCCCAGGTTTCTTTGACAGTGGCCTTCAGCTCATCTGCATTTTTTGGTCTCTTGATTCTCATTTTCCTCTTGACAATACCCCATAGATTCTCTATGGGGTTCAGGTCTGGTGAGTTTGCTGGCCAGTCAAGCACACCAACACCATGGTCATTTAACCAACTTTTGGTGCTTTTGGCAGTGTGGGCAGGTGCCAAATCCTGCTAGAAAATGGGCTATGAGCTTCTCCACCCTTCCTCCAGACTCTAGGACCTTGGTTTCCAAATGAAATACAAAACTTGCTCTCATCTGAAAAGAGGACTTTGGACCACTGGGCAACAGTCCAGTTCTTCTTCTCCTTAGCCCAAGTAAGACGCCTCTGACGTTGTCTGTGGTTCAGGAGTGGCTTAACAAGAGGAATACGACAACTGTAGCCAAATTCCTTGACACGTCTGTGTGTGGTGGCTCTTGATGCCTTGACCCCAGCCTCAGTCCATTCCTTGTGAAGTTCACCCAAATTCTTGAATCAATTTTGCTTGACAATCCTCATAAGGCTGCGGTTCTCTCGGTTGAATCGATTTTGCTTGACAATCCTCATAAGGCTGCGGTTCTCTCAGTTGGTTGTGCAACTTTTTCTTCCATACTTTTTCCTTCCACTCAGTTTTCTGTTAACCCTCTGGGGTCTGAGGTCATTTTGGGGCCCTTGAGATGTTTTGACATGCCCTGATATTTGTGCTTATTTCAGCTACTTAAAACATACTATTGACCAACATGTAATTTTTTTTGTATTCAGCACAAACTGTGCTACAATAATATGTGACCAAGATGGATGTACATGTTTGCATTTTTTAGAAAAAAAATATTATGCGTGGTTTGTAAGTTTTGGGGAAAAAAATGTAGCTGAAATAAGGCTATAAAACCCACACTAAATAGTCCTGACCAAGACTTTTGAGTAATCAGTCTTGTAGGCTAGAATATTTACTTCCAAATTATGTGAAAATCATTCTGCTTACTCATTCACAGAAAACAATATATTGATTTAAAATTTTCAAGACATGTTTTGTGATCGAGGGTCTATATGCGAGGGAGTGGCAATGGCCATGAATATTAAGTGATCTTCACCTGAGAGACAAAGGGCCCTCCCCTATTGGCCCCTAATGGCCCATCAGTGTGACTGTGAGGCAGGTAAGAGAGAATGTGAGGAGATTGAAAAAAAGGTTTTTTTTTTAATTATTTGTATTTTATTTACAACACAGTATAATCAAAACATACATAATGAAGGTCAAAGACACATTATTGTGCACACTGATCTAACCACAGAGATGTGAACAGACTTTGAGTCATTCCTGCAACAGATTCTGTTCAACAAGTGAAACAAGGAAATCATACCTGATATTTACGTGTGTTATTTAAGTGTTTCTACTTCTTTCCATGGATTCAAGAAGAAAAAAACATAATCAGTAGAGAAGGAGCTTGTTTTAACATGGAATATCAGTGTAGTTGAACATCTGATGTTGGTACAGCGCTCTCAGAGGAAAACAGTTTGAAGAGACATCAGGATTCATCTGGTGCTGGTATCTGATTCAATAAAATACAAACAAAAAAAAACATTTGTGAGCATGTTAATATCAGGAACATCTGTATATATATATCATAAATATCATATATATCACTATATATCATAAAAAAGAGAAAGAAATCTTATATCTGAGAAACGAATTATTATTGTTTAGCACGTTATTAAAATCTATTTCTGAACAGAGTAGGCCATTAATAATAAACATGTACTAAACATACTTAGACTCGTAGCATTCATCATGTTACAGTGTACACTCATTACTTTTATTGTTTTATATAGAGCATGAAAACATCATAGCGCTGTAAGAAATTTAAATACAATGAATTGCCTATCATATTCTAAATGTTTTACACGATTTCAAACATTGTAGTCAGGAATTATAGTTTGGGAAAAACCCAACTATGATTTTGTAGTCATATAGTCTAGTATGTATGATTTTATAGTAGCCTATGATATGATTCTGTAGCCACAGATTCAAACATGCTTTGTACAATAAAAGGATGTACTTTGTACTATAAAAAATTATATTTTATATCTGAGAAACTAATTATTATTGTTTAGCACGCTATTAAAATATATTTGTGAACAGAGTATTAATAATAAACATGGTCTAAACATTCTTAGACGCGTAGCATTCATCATGTTGTCGTTTGGGGGAAAACCCAGCTAACTGTTAGTAAATCTGTTCAGGTTCTAATTTGTTGAGATAGTGAATTGGTGGGTTTTTGTTAAATGTGAGTCAAAATCATCACAATTAAAAGAACCAAAGACTTCAGTCTACTTCAGTCTGTGTGCATTGAATTTGTTTAATACACGAGTTTCACAATTTGAGTTGAATTACTGAAATAATTGAACTTTTCCACGACATTCTAATTTATTGAGATGCACCTGTATGTGTTTTATGTAACAAATGAAAATCAGTAAAATTACAGAATATATTTTGAGACGATCAGTCAATGTAATTAGATCAGCAGATTTTCAGTAACTGAAGAAAGTGTGAAAGAGTTTGAGGTAAAAGCGCTTAAAGACTGTAATGCCAAGCCAGCAGAGGGAGCCCTCTCCCGAGTACTGACTGCATACTACTCCCTCTGCTTCCTCTTCTGACACTTCCTGTTTGGTGGCTTTATAAGCCAGATACTGAGCACATTGCCTTACCGAGCATTTCCATAGTTATATTCTGCCAGACTTATTGTGTATTACTCTGCCTGATTATTTCGACTACTGATTTCTTGGATTTGCTCTGTTTGCCTGATTGAACTGTTACTCTGGTTTTGACCCTTTGCCTGTCTTCACGTTTCTGTCTGCTGCTATCCTTTTAATAAACTTCTGCAAATGGATTCTAGTTCTGCCTCAACGCCATCCTTACAGAATACTTCGTCTACGATGGATCCAGCGGAAGTTTCCAATTTGCAAGTGGCGTTCGCTTACCAAAGTGAACTGTTAAAGGGCTACCAGGAACAACTCGCCAATCTTCAGTCAGTCAATGAACACCTGACGCACTACATCCGATCACTTCCCCCACCAACGCCGAAGACGGTAAGCTTTGTTCCTCCTGATAAGTTTAATGGATCTGCTGAGCATTGCAGAGACTTTTTTCATCAAGTGGGAATTTATCTAAAATCACCAAGGGGAGAAGTTTGCGTCTGAAATGGATAAATGTGCTTTTCTAATGACCCTGCTGACTGGAAAAGCGATCGATTGGGCAGCTGCAGTTTGGGACACCGACCCACATTTGAGAATCTCCGTCCATTACTTCATCCAACAACTTAGGGAGGTTTTTGAATATCCAGCTGGAGGCAAGAGCGTAACAACACAGATTCTGCATACAACGCAAGGTACCCGCACTGCTGCTGATTATGCTGTTGAATTCCGTACTCTTGCTGCTCAAAGTGGATTTAACCCTCTGGGGTCCGAGGTCATTTTGGGGCCCTTGAGATGTTTTGACATGCCCTGATATTTGTGCTTATTTCAGCTACTTAAAACATACTATTGACCAACATGTAATTTTTTTTGTATTCAGCACAAACTGTGCTACAATAATATGTGACCAAAATGGATGTACATATTTGCATTTTTTAGAAAAAAAATATTATGCGTGGTTAGTAAGTTTTGGGAAAAAAAATGTAGCTGAAATAAGGCCTTAAAACCCACACTAAATAGTCCTGAGCAAGGCTTTTGAGTAATCAGTCTTGTAGGCTAGAATATTTACTTCAGAATTATGTGAAAATCATTCTGCTTACTCATTCACAGAAAACAATATATTGATTTAAAATTTTCAAGACATGTTTTGTGATCGAGCGTCTATATGCGAGGGAGTGGCAATGGCCATGAATATTAAGTGAGTCTCACCTGAGAGACAAAGGGCCCTCCCCAATGGGCCCCTGATGGGCCATCAGTGTGACTGTGACTGTGAGGCAGGTAAGAGAATGTGAGGAGATTGAAAAAAGGGTTTTTTAAATTATTTGTATTTTATTTACAACACAGTATAATCAAAACATACATTATTGTGCACACTGATCTAACCACAGAGATGTGAACAGACTTTGAGTCATTCCTGCAACAGATTCTGTTCAACAAGTAAATCATACCTGATATTTACGTGTTTTATTTAAGTGTTTCTACTTCTTTTCATGGATTCAAGAAGAAAAAAACACAATCAGTAGAAAAGGAGCTTGTTTTAACATAGAATATCAGTGTTGTTGAACATCTCATGTTGGTGCAGCGCTCTCAGAGGAAAACAGTTTGAAGAGACATCAGGATACATCTGGTGCTGGTATCTGATTCAATAAAATACAAACAAAAAAACATTTGTGAGCATGTTAATATCAGGAACATCTGTATATATATGTTTTGTAGCCATAGACTCACACATGCTTTGTACCATCATAAAAAAAGAGAAAGAAAGCTTATATCTGAGAAACGAATTATTATTGTTTAGCAAGTTATTAAAATCTATTTCTGAACAGAGTAGGCTATTAATAATAAACATGTACTAAACATACTTAGACTCGTAGCATTCATCATGTTACAGTGTACACTCATATTACTTTTATTGTTTTATATAGAGCATGAAAACATCATCGCGCCGTAAGAAATTTAAATACAACGAATTGCCTATCATATTCAAAATGTTTTACACGATTTCAAACACTGTAGTCAGGAATTATAGTTTGGGAAAAACCCAACTATGATTTTGTAGTCATACAGTCTAGTATGTATGATTTTATAGTGGTCTATGATATGATTCTGTAGCCACAGACTCAAGCATGCTTTGTACAATAAAAGGATGTACTTTATACTATAAAAAATGATATTTTATATCTGAGAAACTAATTATTATTGTTTAGCACGCTATTAAAATATATTTGTGAACAGAGTATTAACATTAAACATTCTTAGATGCGTAGCATTCATCATGTTGTTGTTTGGGAAACCCCCAGCTAACTGTCAGTAAATCTGTTCAAGTTTATGTCACAATAACACGGTAAATAATGTAAAAAAGAAACATTACTTACTCATCAGATCGATCTCCTCTGCTGGATGAAATCGTGTTCTTCTTTCAAGGGAAATCCTGCCTTTATTCAGCGCATCTTCTTCCAGAAACGAACAGTAGCCGCGATGCATCTCCTCACTCTTTGTTTGTGTTGGGCGTTTGCACGCACCACGTGGCTATTTACATATGAACAGTGCGAGCCGCGCGAGGGCGGGGTCACATTAGAGATAATGAGTCAGACGGGACAGAATGAACATCGTGTTGGTTTCATACGGATTACTTCATCACAGAATGTTTGTTTTCGATAAGACTTGCTTCATTTCAAAGTAGACACTTCAAGCTTTCTATAGATATATTTCTCATGTCTCTGTGTTGAGTATTCGCTGAGTTACAGTTCATTTTAGTGACGCGTTTCTAAAAACAGTTCGCGGAGACGGAGAAGACAGAGCACACCCTGTTTGTTTTATTATTTTTCTAAAAGCACAAAGTTGTGTTGTTATTGTGAGTGTACTCAAAAAAAAAGTAGACACTTAACAATTTCGATTGATGTATAACACTTATCTGTACGATCAAAAATGGCAGAGCAATTCAAGCTCATTTCAGCCTTATCAGGAAAATCTGCCTCAAAAGCAGTACGCTTGTTTAGCCGACAGAGGGTTAATGATGTATCTCTCAAAGCTATTTTCCAACAAGGCCTCACCCATGAACTCCAGACCGAACTAGCTTGCATGGAGGAGGGTCTTTCGTTCTCAGACTCTGTAAAACTCACCATAAAGACTGATAACCTGATGAGACAAGCACCGAAACAAAGGATCAACAGAGGAGCTCAATATGAACCATTGATTTCGACCCCAAGTATTCAGCCCGTTGAATCCACTCCCAGTAACGAACCCATGCAACTTGGTAAAACTCAATTACCTGAGGAAGAAAGAATCCGACGTCAACAACTTCAGTTATGCTTCTACTGCGGTGAGACAGGCCACCGCTGCTCCGGATGTCCACACAAGCGCCAAACTACACAAACGGTGACTATTGACCATTACTTTCTTCCTACTAATAAGTCTCTTCTGCTTCCCGTTTCCCTCAAGACTGTTACTGCTTCTCTTGAACTTACAGCGATGATCGACTCTGGTGCAGCCCTCAACCTGATCAGTAGCAGCCTCATCAAGAAACATAATCTTCCTACTCAACCTTGCACTCCTCCTAAACAAATCAAAGCCATTGACAATACCCTCAATGGAGAAGGCATCACTCAAAGAACCAGAACTCTCACTATGACCGTCGGCCTCTTCCATCAAGAATCCATAACCCTGTACGTGGTCAACTCATCACATCATGAAGTGATTCTCGGACATCCCTGGCTCTCTATGCATGACCCTGACATCTCCTGGCATTGTGGTAAGCTCCGTCGCTGGTCATCTTTTTGCTTCCATCACTATTTGACTGCTGCACCCCTACCATGTCTCACAATCAGTATTGAAAGCCCCGAAACCCATAAGACAGTAGACATCCCCTCTTGTTATAAAGATCTGTCAGAGGTGTTCAGCAAATCCAGAGCCACACAACTGCCGCCCCACCGTCCGTGGGACTGCGCGATCGATCTACTTCCCAATGCCATGCCACCCAAGAGCAAAGTCTACCCACGGTCAAGAACAGAGAGTCAGGCCATGGAGGAATACATTGAGGAGGGCTTTGAGTTCAGGTTTCATCTGTTCATCCACATCATCATCCGCTGCAGCAGGCGGCTTCTTTGTGGAAAAGGACGGTGGACTAAGGCCTTGCATCGACTACAGAGGACTGAACAACGTAACGCTTAAGTTCCGCTACCCACTTCCCTTAGTTCCCTCTGCCCTGGAACAACTACGTGAGGCCACGATTTACACCAAGCTCGACTTAAGAAGCGCATATAATCTGATCAGGATCAAGGAAGGAGATGAGTGGAAAACTGCCTTCCTCACCACTAGGGGGCACTATGAATATCAGGTCATGCCCTATGGACTTGCTAACTCACCAGCCGTGTTTCAGTCCTTCATCAATGAGATCTTCCGAGACCTGCTGAGCAAGTATGTAGTAGCTTACATCGACGACATCTTGATATACTCCAAGACTGAGAAGGAACACATCACCCATGTGAGAACTGTCCTCAAACGACTCCTTGAAAACCAGCTATACGTCAAGGCAGAAAAATACGAGTTTCACATCAAACAAACTATTTTCTTGGTATACCACATCAGCCACGAAGGAGTAAAGATGGACGAGACAAGGCAAGTCAAGGTAGTCACTGAATGGCCACAACCCAACACTATCAAGGAACTCCAACGATTCCTTGGTTTTGCAAACTTCTATTGACGCTTCATTCGAAATTACAGCCTGGTCTCAGCTCCTCTAACCACCCTTCTAAAAAATAACCCCAAGAGGTTACAATGGACAGCAGGTTCCACAAAAGCCTTCACATCACTGTAACGCCTGATTCTGTAACGCCAAGCCAGCAGAGGGAGCCCTCACCCGAGTACTGACTGCATACTGCTCCCTCTACTGACACTTCCTGTTTGGTGGCTTTATAAGCCAGATACTGAGCACATGGCAGGTTGCGAAGTATTGCCAGTTTACCTGCCTTACAGAGCGTTTTCCATAGTCATATTCTGCCTGACTTATTGTGTATTACTCTGCCTGATTATTTCGACTACTGATTTCCTGGATTTGCCCCTTTGCTCTGTTTGCCTGATTGGACTGTTACTCTGGTTTTGACCCTTTGCCTGTCTTCACGTTTCTGTCTGCTGCTATCCTTTTAATAAACCTCTGCAAATGGATTCTAGTTCTGCTTCAGTGCCGTCCTTACAAAGACACAATAACTAACATGATAATTAATAATTGGCTGACATTTAAAGTCATGAAATGATTCGATTCAGATGATCAATATCTTTTATTAAGTCCACCTATAATCACCATATTTATAATAAAAGCATCATGTTTAAAAATATCACGTTAATAAAAGATTATATTTATTGTAACTACAATAAATATTAAATTATAAACCTTTTATAAACAGTAGAAGAAGAATCTTTCAGAATCTTTACTACTTGTAAATGTTTTCTCTATTTTTAAAAATAACACATTAATGACAGTATAATTATTGAACAATAACCAATTATTTTATTCATTAAAAACTAATTATGCTTGTTATGATGATTATTATTATATAATGCAAAACATATAAGATTGCGCAGCAAAGTTTGAGAGAAAAGATGTGAGCCGATCCAAATCCAGGTGTAATATGTGTGCGTGCATCCTGTAAAGTGAGTTGTTCTTGTTAAATTATGCTTAATATTGAGATTAAGTTGTAATCTTGCTGGCAATACCAGTTATGGTAATTATTTTCCTTTGATTGAGCGTGCATAACCAGCGCCTGCACGTTACGTATACATTGCATGTTATGTATATCTGATGAGAGATTCTATAATCACTTTATTTCTACTGTTCTCATGTTCTACATTGAGATAGATTATTGTTTTTGTTCATATGTCTATTGGGAATCGCAAGTATAAGTGTGTTAATGAAGATTGTGGTTAAATGGCCTATTCAGATGCTAATATGCCAATTGATTGAGCTGTAGTATTTCATTTAATTCCAGTAATATTGACAGTAATGTCATTTGTTATTGAATTGGCAATTTATTGGATTTGAAGTCTGTATTATTTACTTTATTGTATTTGTTATCTCTGTACAGACCACACCTATTACATGCTCCATGGCACAGTAAAGTCATCAAAAAAAAGAGCTGTTGTTGACTGAGTTCCTGGGTTCTGACCAGCCCACCAGAGCAAGTTATCCCTTCCACAGTCCTTTAAAGATAAAACTCAAAATTTCTAATTCCAAATCCTACAACTGGTCCTTCGAGCTGGATTCTCACTTCTCTGGATTAAGATGTCAGCCAGTTCTGAACCAGTAAACCCTTCGGTTCACCCAAAGCGTCGTCCAGCCTATTTACAAGACTATGAGGTGGACTTGCAGAGCTTCCGTAAATCAGCATCACCAGTAAGTATGAGAGAACAACCAGTGGAGTCATCTGATGATTACTCTTCATCACAGGTTGGAGCATCTGCTACAAAGCCTCAGAGAGCACACAGTTTACCCACCTTTTCTTTCCCTTCGAGGCTGACTGTCAGGGATAAGCATCGTAACCATCCAAGTCTTCTGCAGCAGCACATCTCCAGCCCTGATCACCAGTCATCACCACCTTATCCAAACCGAGAACTACAGTCTGAATCCAATGCAGAGTTCGTTCCCCTCGTTGATGAAGGTGATGGATACCAGAGCGATAGATCAGATGCTAGCTCTCTAAAGTTACAAAGGATCTCGGAGGAGAATTTAAAGCTTCGTGAAACACAGCAGGCCATCCAAGCTGACCTTAAACGGATTGAGACAGCCAAAGATGAGCTGATTCAGGTTTTAGACAGAGCCTTTAGTCTGCAAAGGCCTTTACCTACGTCCAACACCCAGTCTGATCATCCATCAGTTAAATTTCAACATGCAGCGAATCTGGGTGATGAAGACTGGCCAGAGCCTCCTCCACCTATTGCATATGATGAGCCAGAAACTATGAATCAGTGCGGCAAGCAGACTTTTCACAGCACTACAAGGGCCACACCGACACTTACCCCTAGACTCACTTCAGTGGAGAAGACTAGGGATTTCAGCCATCCAAGTTCATATGATGACCAACTTCGGTATGGCCAGTATCCTGCCAAACAGACAGGTCCTCCGTATGCACATGAGCGACCATGGGATTCATCCACACGTCTTTATCCTGAACAACACAGGATGGCATCCTAAATATTACAAAAGGTCCATGCCCCACCATTCCTTATTTCCGCAACAAAGATCTAAGTGAGTTTGCTCGACTAAAAATAGCCTTGGGCAATCTCCTGCCACCTGACAGTACTGAGATGTTCAAATATCAAGTCCTGGTTGACCACCTGAAATTAGAGGATGCTTGTCTAATAGCAGACTCCTTCTTGCACTCCCCTACAACTTATCGAGACACCATGTTTGCCCTCAATGAGCGGTTCAGTCAGCCCCACCAGGTAGCATTAAGACGGATCGCCACTATTCTTGATTCACCTGATATAAGCCGCAATGACCCCTCAGCCTTTGAGAAGTTTTCCTTCAAGTGCAGTCTCTAGTCGGTCTGCTTAAGACTTTGGGCCAGGTAGGGAGCATTGAGTTGCATTGTGGGTCGCATGTTGCACGCCTCCTCAGTAAGCTGCCACCCAAAAGACGGGCCGATTTCCGCCGCCACGTTACATCGGCCTGGACAAAAATCCTCCACCAAAGCCTTTTACAATTACCTCCGAACCTTGAGCTGACTTTTCATTAAAAGACAATACATCCTGGAGAATCACAAATTGGAAAGCTCCAGTATCTCTCCAAATCTTAATAGCTTGTCTATGTTCAGGATCAGAAGACAAACATACAAAACCATCCATCAAAAATGATGATGAGCCAGCTAACTCACCATTCTTGCATTCCACTTTCTCAGATGGAACAATTGCAAGTGAGACTTAACACTGGAGAACTTACAAACGCTACAGTTTTTGTGGATTTCTGCTTCTTACTTGGAACAGGACAGTCTCGAATAAGATGACCTGGTTTTTTACAATAAAAACAGACCCTTTCTGAAGTTGAACTATCACTAACCAACTTCTTAGCAGGAGATGAATCAGGAAACTTTCCAAATCGGAACCTATTGTTCTGGCCTTTACTCTGAGACTCGGAGAAGTTGTCCAAGTTGCTCCTTGCTTTCCACCCTCTGAGATGTACACCACCGATCAAACAGACTCTCCCTTCTGCTTTGCAAACTCAACATAAGTGTGATGAGCAAGTTTAACACAACTTCTAAAGTGCTGGCGTTAAGCTTCAGGAATTAGCTCGTATGCCTTCAGTATAGTGGCTTTAACCTCATAATCAGTGCTCCTCTCAAGGCTCAAAGCAGAGTAAGCTTCCTGAGCTTTACCTACCAAAACACTCTGTAAGAGCAAAGTCCACACATTTTTGGGCCACTTAGATGTGGTTGCCACACGTTCAAAGTGATAAAAATATCTCTCAACATCTTTCTCAGAAAAAGGGAGGCACTAACCTAATATGGCTACAAACATCAAACAAAGGAACATCACCCTTAGAAGTTGATTTTTCAGAGGCTACTTTCAACTCAAACTCTTTAAGAAACCGTTCATGTTCAAGATACATTTGTTTCTCTTTAAATTGCCTTTCCCTCTCCCTAGCTGTCAGGGTAAAGAGTCAAGGATCCAAGTGCGAGTGCAATGATACGTTTATTTATAACAGCAAAGAACAGACAAGACTCTCTTGCTGTAAGAAGAGTATCCAACTCCGTGCAGATAAGTCCAAGGTGAGTGCAGGTTAATCCAGTGAAGGCAGGATGTGCAGCAGGAACACAGAGATCTGGCGAAAACATGACATAGTTAACGAACCGACAACACACACAGAAAGCGCCAGCCAGATATAGGCAGCGTAACGAGCTGCAGCTGGTGCGTTCTGATTAAGCACCAGCTGCGGTAACTAGGTGACGACACACACACCAGACAGAGACGCAAGATGAACACACAGACCCATGAACCGTGACACTAGCCTCCAGCTGTTTCTCCTGTAAAGCTAGCTACTTAACCCTCTGGGGTCTGAGGTCATTTTGGGGCCCTTGAGATGTTTTGACATGCCCTGATATTTGTGCTTATTTCAGCTACTTAAAACATACTACTGACCAACATGTAATTTTTTTTTGTATTCAGCACAAACTGTGCTACAATAATATGTGACCAAGATGGATGTACATGTTTGCATTTTTTAGAAAAAAAATATTATGCGTGGTTAGTAAGTTTTGGGGAAAAAAACGTAGCTGAAATAAGGCCATAAAACCCACACTAAATAGTTTTGAATAAGACTTTTGAGTAATCAGTCTTGTAGGCTAGAATATTTACTTCAAAATTATGTGAAAATCATTCTGCTTACTCATTCACAGAAAACAATATATTGATTTAAAATTTTCAAGACATGTTTTGTCATCGAGGGTCTATATGCAAGGGAGTGGCAATGGCCTTGAATATTAAGTGAGTCTCACCTGAGAGACAAAGGGCCCTCCCCTAATGGCCCATCAGTGTGACTGTGACTTTGAGGCAGGTAAGAGAGAATGTGATGAGATTGAAAAAAAGTTTTTTTTTAATTATTTGTATTTTATTTACAACACAGTATAATCAAAACATACATAATGAAGGTCAAAGACACATTATTGTGCACACTGATCTAACCACAGAGATGTGAACAGACTTTGAGTCATTCCTGCAACAGATTCTGTTCAACAAGTGAAAAGTAAATCTTACCTGATATTTATGTGTGTTATTTAAGTGTTTCTACTTTTCCATGGATTCAAGAAGAAAAAAGACATAATCAGTAGAAAAAGAGCTTGTTTTAACATAGAATATCAGTGTAGTTGAACATCTGACGTTGGTACAGTGCTCTCAGAGGAAAACAGTTTGAAGAGACATCAGGGGCCTGTACCATGATGGTAGATGAACAAATTCAGAGTTACAGGATTAATTTCGAGTTGACAAAACCAAACCACTACCATGATGCTGATCATCAACTTTCTTTGTCAACTCAGGCTTTGATCCTGAGCTTGTGGAGCACGTGCACATGAATGTGTGACATCAGTGGCGAACAGCCAATCACAAGCCTTGGTTAGAAGCTAAAGGTTAAGAGATTGATGAATTTAAATGCATTTACAATGAAAAAGTACTTGTTCATGAAAGAGGACAAATAAAGAAGTTATCTTGCTTTATCAGTGCAGTCACAAGTGAAATTTAAGTTAGTTTAGTTGGAAATTGATTCTATTGATTCTACAACTTATTTATATTATATACAATCTGTATATGTTAACATTCATTTAAAATAAATGATTTATAATAACTGTTAAACTAAAATTGCTTGCGTGTAATGGATTAATAATAATATAAATCATATAATCAAATAAATCATATAAAATAACTCTTAGTAATTATCATTAAAGCCAGACCATTTTTTCAGTACTAGTGACATTTAATTTGGAGCAAAATAAACTGGGGGAGTGACTTTTTTGTGTCAGACATGTGTTAGTTTGCTCACATTTGATTGGTCCAATTTCAGTTTGAGATCTCTAACCCAGAACACAAGCTGCCCCAGAGCAGGTTAGCTGTGGAGTGTAAGTTACTATGGCAATGAACGCAGCTACAAGCCAAGCTACTTTCATGGTACCTAAAACCCAGAGTTGGCGCAAACTAAATTGAAATTTACCTGGCTAGCCAGCTAATCCGGCTTCATGGTACAGGCCCCAGGACACATCTGGTGCTGGTATCTGATTCAATAAAATACAAACAACCAAAAAAAAAAAAAAAAAACATTTGTGAGCATGTTAATATCAAGAACATCTGTGTGTATATATATAGGTTTTGTAGCCATAGACTCACACATGCTTTGTACTATCATTAAAAAAAAGAAAGACATTTTATATCTGAGAAACTAATTATTACTGTTTAGCACGTTATTAAAATCTATTTGTGAACAGAGTATTAATAATAAACATGGTCTAAACATACTTAGACTCGTAGCATTCATCATGTTACAGTGTACACTCATATTACTTTTATTGTTTTATATAGAGCATGAAAACATCATCGCGCCATATGAAATTTAAATACAATGAATTGCCCATCATATTCAAAATGTTTTACACGATTTCAAACATTGTAGTCAGGAATTATAGTTTGGGAAAAACCCAACTATGATTTTGTAGTCATATAGTCTAGTATGTATGATTTTATAGTAGCCTATGATATGATTCTGTAGCCATAAACTCACCCATGCTTTGTACAATAAAAGGATGTATTTTGTACTATAAAAAAATGATATTTTATATCTGAGAAACGAATTATTATTGTTTAGCACGCTATTAAAATCTATTTGTGAACAGAGTATTAATAATAAACATGGTCTAAACATTCTTAGACGCGTAGCATTCATCATGTTGTCGTTTGGGAAAAACCCAACTAACTGTTAGTAAATCTGTTCAAGTTTGTCACAATAACACTGTAACTAATGCAAAAAGAAACATTACTTACTCATCAGATTGACCTCCTCTACTGGATGAAATCGTGTTCTTCTTTCGAGGGCGATGAGGATCTCGTCTCTTTGTTTGTGTTGGGCGTTTGCTCGTGCGCACATCCCACGTGGCTATTTACATATGAACGGCGCGAGCCACGAGGGGGCGGGACTTCATTAGAGATAATGACTTAGACGGGAAAGACTGAACATCGTGTTGGTTTCATACGGATTACTTCACAGAATGTTTGTTTTCGATAAGACTTGATTCATTTAAAAGTATACACTTCACACTTTCTATAGATATAACTCCCATGTCTGTGTGCGGAGTATTTGCTGAGTTACAGTTCATTTTAATGACATGTTTCTAAAAACAGTTCACGGAGACGGAGAAGACAGAGAGCGCACCCTGTTTGTTTTCTAAGCATTTTTCCCAAAGCACAAAGTTGTGTTGTTATTGTGAGTGTACACAAATAAAAGTAGACACTTAACAGTTTCGATTCATGTTTGTGTGACCAAAATCAGAGTATTTTTAGTGTCTTTTGCACTGATCTTAAAAAAAACGATCTGGTATCGCCGGCGATACCGTCGACCCCAGAGAGTTAAGCCCCAATTGAATTGCAGCTTCAGACAAAGGAGCAACCATGGGTTGTAAGGAAACTGGCATAACTTTCAAAACACCATTATCAAATCAACACATTTCTAATGATTTCCTTTATACTATCCTTTAAACGCTTTTCACTACTGGTAATGGTAATATCATAATGAGAAGCTAATCTTTTGTAAAAAGCTCCAGCAACTCATCTGAAGGTTCCTTCAGGAAATCCCCTAAAGAAGCCATTACTAAACTGAACTCCAACTAAACTACAGTGCTAACAACAAAAGCACGAAACACAAATGGAGTCCTTTCCACTACTTCCTGCACAAATATACAGCTAACACCACAGGTCCACAGTAGTACAAAACTACAAAAATAACACAAAGCAGCAAATTCTCTCTCTCACACAATAGCTTTAAACCCGAAAGTAGAACTAAATTACCCAGTAAACTACAAAAAGTTACTCATCCCAAACAAGCAACAGCTCTCTAATGCCACTAATTCCCAGTATAATATATTTGTGATTAACTAGTCTACACTAAAGTCCACAAAAGGAACATCACACAAAAGCTGCTAACACGCTAAAGTTAGGATCATGGACCAAACAAACAAGTGACAGAACTTAACTCACCTAACTTAAATGCTCTCCTCTTACTCCCTACACAAAAAAAAAAAAAAAAAAAAAAAAAAAAAAGCATGGTTGCTCAGCCTAACATAATACAAAATACATGAGAAACACCCGGATACCTGCCTAACATTTCGTAATCCCTATCCATCTTCTGAGGCGTACCGGGCACGAGGCGACTTTAAAAGCACAAAAACTGTAGACCATATAATCAATGATCAAACAGTTGTGAATTGCTTACCCCCGACAGAGAACAAGTCTCCACCCAGAATAACCTCGAAAATAAAAAGGCAAAATAACAAAAGAGTAAACCGAAGGAAGGATTGAATGTTCAACCCAGCTGAAACACTCACCCTATTTAACCGGGGAAACTCATGCATAAATCACAAAAATACTCCAACAACCATACTCACCAAAACAAATCAATCAAAAAGGGAATAAACAGAAAAATCACAGTCCCAAAGTTATATAAAAAAAAGAGAAACTGACGAGCCCCCATTATGTTACAACCCTGGCTCTGGGGAAGCAACATCAAGGACACAAAACAAGTTTATCAAATACAATAAGATTTATTAAGATTAATACCCAAAGAGAAAAGAAGAAGGGACTGTGACAAAAACAAGCCCAGCCACTGCCAAGCTGGTTTCAGGATCAGAGAGAGAGCAAAAGCATGTGTCCTGGAGTTTTAAATGGCTCTTTTCAGGTGACATCAATTAGCCTGTTGATTGCAGGTGAGCCACTGAGTAACTACAACAAAGCACAAATTAGAACACTCCCACATAACATGCACCAATTAGTGTAAGCAGCAATACTTCCCTTATATCTAATGTACTTGTTAATTTGTAAGAAGAATGACATCAATGCTTATATTAGTCGCTTATATACGGTCTCCCCCTTATCCCTAGGTTACAGTAATCAGCTGATCCAGTCGGTATCCAGACCAGACAGTGGACCGCTGCACCCAGGAATGACCACAACACATCCCTGAATGTCAGCGGAGACCATGTCAGCTAGATGACAGATCCCTGTGAAGACCTCATTGATGGCACCAGCACGGATCCTCAGCAAAGACTACGAGAACCAGACAAGCCCTCTGCACAGACCCTTTTTACCAGCTTCACCTGCTAGCGTGATGTTTCTTCAAGCAGAAGAAGTTGGATGAAATATTCTGAATGATATCAATCCATCAATCCATCTGACTTGTGATGCAGCCTGAAATAATCACACCACGTTCATTTGTTTGGCCAGAGGAGAACTGGTTTCCTGACTGAGCCTGGTCTTGTCTGGGTTCCTTGTTACTGTTGCCTTTTGTCTTGCTTAGTTGAAGACACCTAATATTCAGCAATATTATTGATTTTACTGCACTGCCGCCATTTGATAAGAACTGAACTGAATTATGACACATAATGTTTTTTATATATATATAATATAAAGTAAATATAATTTACTTGTTACTTTGTGGTTTAAAAAGTGTTAATGTTTATACTGTAGTGCATTTGTTCATTGTTAATATACACTGAACAAAATTATAAACGCAACACTTTTGTTTTTGCCCCCATTTTTCATGAGCTGAACTCAAAGATCTAAGACTTTTTCTATGTACACAAAAGGCCTATTTCTCTCAAATATTGTTCACAAATCTGTCTAAATCTGTGTTAGTGAGCACTTCTCCTTTGCCGAGATACTCCATCCACCTCACAGGTGTGGCATATCACGATGCTGATTAGACAGCATGATTATTGCACAGGTGTGCCTTAGGCTGACCACAATACAAGGCCACTCTAAAATGTACAGAATAAAATACAAAAATACACAATACTAAAAAATATAAAATAAAATTAATAAAATATTATAAATGAATAATAAAATAAATAATAATAAAATACTAAAATACAGCTTTCTTTGCTGTATATAGCCTCCATTCAGAATTTGAATAAAAGTTTCATTTTCATGCTGCTAAGAGGACCAATGTATGCATTAAGTTGCAACAAACTTTCTGAAGTGACTTCAGATATTCTCTCGAAATCGCAATGTTGTGATAATCATAACTATGGACTGGACAAAATATGATATGTCAGAATAGATGTGCATGAAGGTAAGCACCCTCACTAATTTCAGAAGCACTGACAGTGATTTGATTTTGGAACAGAGCATCCTACGGTGGGACTCGACTCAGTCTGTAGCACAGTTGTCTTTCCTTCCTTCCTCCTTTCTTTCTATATAAATAAATAAATATATATATATATATATATGGATCGCGTCAATTTAAAAAGACAAAAATAGGGTCGCTCTGAAAAAAGTTTGAAAACCACTGCTATAGAGAATGAGAATGTGACGTAACGCTCCGTTGAGTTCTGGGAAACTGCTTTGTTTATCCGCCATACTTGCAGGATAGCGCTGCCTTTCCGCTATTGAGTTTAGGGCAGTATTTGATTTTTTTGTCGTGATTGTGAAAAATGTCACCATTATATGTCATTCATGCTGCATCGAGAATTGCAATAGTAACTCAGATCATCGTTCTGAGAGAAAACTGGATTAGGCAGTATGTTTTTTCGCCTTTTTTCTGTGTAAAAACACCAAAGGAAGCAGGTCGCGGAGAAGACACCGAATAGTAAATCTGTTAATGTCACTGATTAAACCCACTGCCTCTCTCTCAATAAAATAATCACATTTCTGTGTGTTTTTGAAAGATTTGATTTTGTTGTTTTAATAATTAACATTACTTTCTTTGCAAGTATGACACTCACTAGGCTTGTGAATTAGCAGAATTTGAACAGGGGCATTTTTGAAATGCTTAAAGTGGCTTAATGTACCAAGACAGTGATAAAGACAAAATTGTAAGGCATACTATGTGCAGATATGCATATAAGCTCAAAATGTGAACGCAACGCATTTATTTACATTAATTTTCCTCTCATAAGAACACGCTTAATGCACCGAGACATAATAAAAGATCACATTCTGTACACACTAATAAATCATTATATGTGCAGAAAAACAGATGAGCCCAAAATATGAACATTAAATATCACTGTCTTAATCCATAAGCACTCTCTTCATTACGGTTTTCTAAAGGGAGGAAAATGTGTCGCGTTATTATTCTGGCTCACCTGCATGTCTTTTTGCATCACTGTCTTGGTACATTAAACCAGCATTTTAAAATGCTGCAAAACTGTTCACAAGCTCCTAGGGATTTGATTTTGATCGTCATTTGTTGAAATAAATATAAAAAGTACAGTGAGTTTGTGAGTCGCTGAATGTGATCCACAATCTCTGATTCTTCTCCGTGGCCATGGAAAAATTAATATTTACAATGACAACAATTATACTTTGTGATTTTTGTGATTTAAAAGTTTCCAACAAAGAAATGGATCGACTTCCGTGAGCTTGTTGAACACACTTTTATTTGGATAATTTAATATGACGGCTGAAGCAGCAGCGAGCGTCCAGCGGGTGACAGTTTTCACGGTAATCAAATCAACATTGTGAATGAAATTCTACAAAATCTAAGAGAAAAAAAATCTAATTATCATGCAATGCGACAAATTAGCTTCTCTTCCCTGCAAAGGATACAATGAAGAATTAATGATTGTTTAACTTAAAGACAAAAACAAAACAAAAGATAAGCAGTTATTCGTATAGAGAATGAGAAGTAACCATGGGAACGGATAGCGTATCCTGCTAATATGGCGGCGCCTTCCCAAAATGCAATGCGGAGTGAAAAGATTGTGACATAACTCCTCATTCTCTATACGTGCCGCCTATCCTCATAAATGAAAGTGAAAGTAAATGTTGAGTTGATAAGGCTTCCGGTGTTGTTTGCTTTCGGTTAGCTGTACAAAAACAGTACGTTATACTGCCTGATATCGCACTCTGTAATTTATTAAATTCATTATTAATAGCATTAACACACTGGTTTGTAGCACACATAGTTTTTTCGTTTACTGTTATTTTTCTAGTTATTAACTGTAGCGGCTGATGCATTAAAGCTCGCACATTGACAGAAAATAACTTCCGAAATGAGGCTGATAAAGGCTGCTTGATTAGCTTAGTTTTTGTGTTTGATTGTCTCTTCCATCTAGAGTCAGTGGAGATCAAACTGTTCAGATCCATCATGGGTAAAATAGAAACATCTGGAGATGAAGAATTTTTTCCAGGATGCAGGTTTGAGTAACACGTTAAATAACTTACGTTAGATGAGATGGCTGTCTAATATTTATTGAAAACATTAACACCATAAAGCTAAGAGCTTTTCATTAAAAATTTCATATTAAGATGATTGTAATCATAAAGGAATACATCTGTTCTGTTTTAGTTCAGTTCATCAGAAGAGATCAGAAGCAGAGTCCAGCTGTGTGTCTGTGAAGAGTCTATGGAGCAGCCAGTAATGATTAACAGTGGCAATTCATGGTCTGGTCTCAGGTATAACATATGTATAAAATATGCTTATAGCATGACATTTTATATTATATATTTAATTGCATTTTAGTTCATAATTTTTGTATAAACACAGTGTATGAGTGCCAGTCCTGGTTCCCCATGTCCTGTGTTTCCCTCACTCTTGTGCCTTTATTTGGTTAGTTCCTGTTCCTGTCCCCGTTTCGGTTATTAGTTTCCCTGATCAGTTCCCATGTGGAAAAGTTTTGTTAAAAACACCTGTGATTCTTATATGTTCCAACAGAATATCATAAGGGACTTATATGCTTCAAAAACCACATATACAAAATGCATAATATTAATGTATTTTCAATCATATATGTTATATATGTCTTGCATACGACTAAAGCCTTATAGATTTTCATGATGTAAAAACATAGGGAAAGAATGCTAATTTAATGTGAATGTCCACCACATTTCTTGAGATGTGTATAAAACATTGTGAAGTTTACCCAGTTTCCCTTCTTTGAACCGTTGCTGTCTGGTCGACAAAATTGTCTATTGTAATATTTAATTGTTCTATTTTTATTCTTTTATTATCTGTGTTTTGTTCTGTCGCTGTCATTCTGTTGCACTGTGGAGCTTCTGTCACAAAACAAATTCTTTGTATGTGTAAACATACCTGGCAATAAAGCTCATTCTGATAAGGCTGTACTTAAATCATTCCCTTGCTCTTATCTTGTCCTAAGTGGAGCCCTATGTCTATAGTCAATCATAGTCATAACCTGTATACTGATTTTCAGCCTTAGATGAAACACAAAATTTTAACTACACACACAAGCACACATTTTAATTACAATTTTTCTTTTTTATTATTAGAGTGTATTCTACAAGATACAGTTACATATTTCACATATCAATATAGTTTTCCTTTCAAATCCTACATCACCAGATTTAATTTTCATTTTTGACAATTACTTTATCACAGTACTAAGTTTAGTATATACAACAGTTTTTTTTTACATACAAACATAAAGCTTTCCAAAATGTCGAAGTAATTCTTATGCAAATCACCACCAACAGAGTTCATGTCACATATACAGAAATGACTTTCTGTCAATTATATTCCAGCCGATTTTTAACCCCTCAATTTTTAGAATTTTAGATCACTGATCTAGAAACATATTTGACTCAACTTCATTCATTTACAATAATATGTCCTGATTTGTTCACAAACAACAGGACCAGACGTTTCACAATTAATGTAAACACATGGTCTCACAATGTCATTGCTGTCAACTGCTCTTTCAAATCCTGTAGGAAAATGAACAGTCTTCATAAAGGTCAGTGATATTTTGACAGTACATCCTCGAACCAGCTTCTGCACTGTACAATTTCCAAATTTGCCAACTGCATATAGGTGATGTTGGTCATCACTGACACAAAGAAAGTATGAAACCTTGAAGATACTGCCATCTTTCAGTATCACAACAGAGTTGTTCCTTTTCTTTGTCTTTGTGTATGTTTGGCTGTGAATGACCTCTCCATTGACAACTATTCTGTTATAGTACCTGCCAGTAGAGCTCCGGTACATCTAGCAATGCATGCAGTGCATTCATATCATTTTCAGACACCGCCTAATCTTTGGCACTCCAGGTGCAGTCACCCTGTCATATTTAGCATAGTTCCTTACATGATGTTTACTGGAAGTCATTTCTGTGTAGAATGATTTCATTTCAGGTGAGACCTCATTAGATGAGCAGGCCTTAGCTATGCGTGGCAATGCACGAGACCATGCTACCCTTTTGCAAAGCTGCTGAGGCACTGCATTACTGCTTTTCACTTGCTTGAGCAAGTAGCCATTGTAGTTCTCAAACATGAAAGCAGACTGGGCCCAGAGAGGACCCAAATTCTCAACACTCTTAGTCAAATGCAGGAGTGAATGCACATTGTAGGTCATCTGATCTTCGCCGTACAAAGACTGAACTGATTTAACATAAAGCTCAAGAGCCTCATGAGCATGGTCAATATCCTCTTGGCTAATGTCTGAACCTAGCAAAATGCTCAAACCCTCCACAAGTAAAGCCCAGTGGCAAAGATACTTGTTTGGAAGTATCCTTCAGGACTGGCAAACTGTAATATAAAAGCCAGTTCTGCCATTCGTGAGCTTTCCAAAACCTTCTCTCAACAATAGACCGTGGGATTCGGGAAAAAATGCTTGGAGGCTTGATAGCTAAAAGATGTCCATCCACTCTTGCAGTGTTCAAACCAATATACCATGGTTGACTGTAGCTTTTGGAATCAAACCATAAACTGGCTATTTGCCGGCAAACCCCGAGTAACACACAATGCATATAATCAGGGACCATGCCATTGATCAGGTCAAAACGGGGCAAGTCCACAATTGGAGATGGCCCTTTTATACCCAAAATGCTCTGTTCATTATTTTTGGCAATCTCACCTATTTGCACAGTTGTGTTGTGATCTCTAAGTTCTGGCATCTCCTCCAAACAAGGATACACTCGCACAGTCCCATTGCCTTTTCTAACTTGAACACCTGGATGAAGACAGTGCCCACACCCATATTCTCCATTAAACTGTTTGAAATTTTGCAGTAAAGGTTGTGCAACAGCATCACATATAGCACATAATGCATAGACCTTTGCAGTTTTGATTGAGTGATCTACTGGATCCTGCCACTGAAGTCCCATTTGTCCAAGACTTTTGCATTCCTCCACAAAAGGTTTGAGGAAGCTAGTCATCAATGGTTTAGATGACCCAAACCACAAGGCACATAGTATGACATTTTTATCTCTTTCCTCTCGGGTTACTTCATTAACCGAGCATAATAAGGGCCAGATGCTGAATTTAGATGACCGGAACACAGGCACTCCGTCACAATTGAATGAGAGGGTAAAGAAAGAATCACTAACTGATTTCAGATATTTGTACAACTTCCCATCAGAAATATCTGTTATTCCATCTCTGTTTTGGTCATTATAAATGTTTGTAATAGGTTCATTCTCCAAAAGAGCTTTAAGTTGATCCCTCAAAGGTATACAACAAAAATTGGCCCAACTCTAAACTTTGTCTCACAGTTTGTGTTGATGAGCAAATCTGACATTTTACTTCACTGTCCTTAGACACTGAAAGGCCAATGTAAGAGCTGCAAGCACCACAATAATGATGGCATTCTGATTTGTCTACAAAATCTTCAAACGCCTTCTCTAGCATGTACTTGCTACGTGGGATGCTTGCAGCATCCCCACTACATAACCTTAACAGCTTCAGTAGGTCCTCCATTAAAGCCCCTGTTACATTGTGCTTCAGGAAAATGCGAGGATGTTCAGCCAACTGGTATCTGTCACATGGTCATTAGAGGAACCTGAAGCGGCATGGTTGATATTCTGTAACAAATGGGAAAGAATCAAAATAGGAGTGATCATAATCAAAGTGTGTACCAAAAGAAATAAGTTACAGTTTAAATGTTTATATTCTTATTTTTAAACTCATCAACAATGCATTATGCTATGTACTGAATTAAGCATCTCATCTCAAATTCAGTTGTCGCTACACATTTACGGACAATGTACCTACAACACAATGTAAACCTAAATTACATATAACATTCCTGATTTACACATAGTCTGGGATAATTTTCTTATTTACCTGCACTTCTGATGAAGTGCCATCTTCTCAAGTCTCTGGTGAATGTGACTTAGGGCTGTCATCCTAAAAAGAACAAGACTTTTTAAGATAAATAATTTGAATTATCAATAGCAAATATAGCAATAGAACCGTATAGAAATCTAACTAAAATAGAAATAGGTCATGTTTACCTGTATTTCTCTGGCTATAGGCTGCTCTGTCCTCAGTGGTAGATTGACCTGGATGAAGGGACAAAACAAACTAATAAATGTGAATATGAAAGGGAATGTTAAGAAATACAGAATCAAGTATTAAGAGTTGGTCATTTTCAAAGGAAGAAATCTTACATTAGTGTTTGGTGATTGTGGCTGTTCTTTCCTTTTGGGGAGGTGTGACATATCCTAAAAGAAGGCAATACATCAATTCATAAAATTCAAAAGAATAGCCTTTGGTAATTTTCAGTATCCAAATATCTTCTCACCTGTTTTTCTATGGATGGTGACTCTTTTGTGGTCTCTCGTTGTAACAGTATATTGTCCTAAAAGAGGTAACAACATTATTCAATTAAGTGAAAAAACAAACAAAAAAACAGGCTTATATAAAAATATTAATACCATTTACTTCAAAATGTCTACCTGGGGCCTGTATCTGTGGGGTGGTTTCTTCAGTCCCCTTTGGTGAGTGCGAAACATCATTCTAAGACAGGGTAAAAGGAAATATACAAAAGAGGAAGGAAACAGAACGGTACAGGTATATAAAGTTGATTTTCTTTTCAAAATATGAGAAACCCTTCCTTTTAATTAGGCCCTATAAAAATGTTTTGCACATCAATTTACAATACCCCCAATAGCCTCACTTTTCCTTTTTAAATGTCTGAATTATTTTCTTACTTAGGACTTACATCATTAGTGTCACTCTGGAAAGTTTCCTTCCAAGTCATGTAGATATTTTTCGATTTTCCTACAGTTTCAGACACAACATTATGAAAGACACAGCTTCACAACTATAGACTACCATTACTCTAGATCAGTGGTTCTCAACCAGGGTTAGAAATTCACTTTTCCATTAGGAGGCAATGTTTCCAGGGCCATTATTTACATTTGTAAGGGCAAATTTGATAATCACCTTATAATTGCATCCATTTTGTATTTAATGTAAAATATTTAAATTAAACCAATTAATTCAATAAATCAGAATACTTTAAACTGTTTCCAATAACAAACTGTTTAAAATTGTATATAAATTTTACATTAAAAAAAGTAATAGGGTTGCAAAATTATATTAAAATCCTTATTGTTGATTATTGCTCTTGTTATTTTAATAGTGATTATTATTGTCGATTAATAGAACACAGAAAAACGTTGAGGAATTGCCGTCGCGAGCGTGGCAAATAAAATAAATAAATAAAAACCATGTAAAAGCAATGTGATTAGCAGATCTAATGATTCCACGAATTGGCAATTTTCATTCATTTTCACATTAATGCAATCGTGACAGCCATAATCTTAGGCATAGATTTAATTTTAGGCATAGATTTAATTTAATTTGCCAATTTTTTGCTATGTATCTTGATTTTCTTTGGGCTTTTTTGTTGTTGTTGTTTATTTTTATTTTATTTTTTAATTTTGTGGGGCATTTTTGACACAAGCACAAGCCGTTAATTTCCGACCCTGTTCTCTATCTTATTTAACCTTATCTACATATATTATATATATTGATATATATTTTACCTTTTTTTCCACCTGGTCCGTGTACGATGAGGAATCTTTTTTTCTTCTTCTTGGCAGCTGTGAAAGCAATACGCTTTTCGTGTTCTGTATAATTGAAAAAAAAGAGTCTATTTTCTGAACACCCGTGTAGTCAAGTCCATGTAAAAAGAGAATATAAAAAACACGCCGATTGGTTGATGTTTGAACTAATTCGCGGGATCCAATGAAAAGGCAGCTCGCGAGCTCAATTGGACAAGTCAAGCACCCGGAGAGCGCTAAAACGGGACGTTGAGTCAACAGCTCTCAGAGATTGCTGGACATTGATTTCTTCAGTAATATCACCAGGAGCCTAAGGTAGGAATAATTTTCACTTGTTGTAATGATTACTCAGACAGCGGTGTTGATTCAGGTTTGTGTATTTAGCAATTTATAAGCAAAGTATTCGTTTTTTTTCTTTTCTTTTTTCGAATAATGCTAACCTATCAGACAACAGTTGCAAGAGTTAGTTTGCTCTTTACCAGCTAGTAACGTTAACTGAGCCGTATACAGAAATTATCTGAAACAATCTTGACATAACGTTAGCTTGCTTCGTGTATTTAATTTAGCTAACGTAACGTTAACGTTAGCTGGATTAATTTATTTTTTGGTTTATGTTGTATTGGTATTATACCGATAACATTAACATGCTACTTTTATAATATATTATCTATTGTACTTCGCTTCCACAAGCTCTGCTGCTAACTTGCATGCAGATGACACAAGTTGGCCTAGCATTATGTCTGCCATTATGTCAATCAGCCTCGCAAGACACCATGTGAATAATGAAACAGCCTTAAATGCATTAATCTAAATTGACTAAGTTACAAGCAAGCCTCTTTTAATTCCCTAGGTGTGATGAGAAAGTTTGCAGTGGTCCAGTGGGACAGTGGGGAGGATGCTGGGATGTATAGCGAGGTGAAAACCGATGCCATACGTAGATATGATGACACCAAGGTGGATGACGATGGATACCCACAAACTGACTATTCAGCTGCTGTGGAGTGGCAGAAAGGGAAAAAGCCAAAACATGGCTGGCCAGTGTACATGGCCTCTATTAAGTTTGTGAGCAGTAAGTAGACCTATGTAATGCATTTCTTTTACAGTGTCAGGTGTAATAAATAATGTGAAGCTGTTGTGATGTGTAAAGTTGTTATGGCAGTTGTGTAAGTACCATTGACAATCATATGCACAGTAATAATTACATGCAGTAAATTTAAAATAGTTTTCTTTACTGTGTAGTGCCTTAATCGGATCTCCTCCCACTTTGAACTATTTTTCAGACAATCGATATCATACTAATGCTAAAATTAAGGAATTTCTGGGGTTGGAGTCTGATGAAAGGAACAAGCCACTGCCTAAGAAAAGGACCCCAGTCCCGCCATCAAGATATACAGATTCAGATGAAACTGATGTGGAGAATACACCAGTAAGACTGTTTGTTCAACTGTCATTGAATGAATTTTAAGCATATAATCACACACCATATACTTAAGTACTGAGTTGAAATGTTTGCATACTTAAAAAAAAAAAAAGATTAGAACAGTAAAACCGGCAGTGACAAACAGGCTATGCAACGGAAGTGTATATAGCAAGACAACAAATTAACCTACTTGTTTTTGCACCTGACTATGTCCAAAATGTGGATGGCATTAAGATCTTCCTTGAGATCTGCCTCCATCCCCTTCAGATTCTATCACTTCGCATCCTGTACTGTACAGTCATTTTGTCAATCTGTTTACATTTATAGAGGTAAGAAGACAAATACGTGTCATCTCCGTATCCTCTCCAGGGTCACACACGTTTAATAACATTTTAGCCTAGTAGTTGTAAAAGTAAGCATTACTTTGATGCCATCTTAACTGGCACAATTCCATTGTATAGCCTTTTCATAGCTGGTAGCTGGATATACCACTCTAGCTTAAATTAATGTTTTTGAAAAATGAATGGATTTCTCCATTGATGTTTGGTCTAGTCTCAGTAAAGAACTCTTCAGACATTACAAGCACATTGAGAACTCTAGACCTTCATGGAAAATATTTGTATCCACTTTCACTGGATTCATGTTAGATCAAGAAATCCTACACTTGTTTCTTGTTCCTTGACAGACCCAAAGGAAAAGGACAGTGATTCCCAAACCACAGAGAAATGTTGCCCAAATGATTGTTGATGAGTATCAAGTCACAACCTTGACAGAGACTCAGAAGAAGCTGAAAGACATGGACGAGGAAAACGAAAAATTGAGAAATGACAACGAAAAATTAAGAACAATGCTTATTAGAGGCATGTATTGCAGTTATTTTACTATTGTGTTGAATCATGCAATCAGCTATCACACTGTTTTGTGGTTTACATTTTTCACAGTCTTTGCGCTTCAGACTTTTAAATTACTGTTGAACTGTTGTTGCGTTTCAATAATATTATTTAAACGTATGTAAAGTTGAGAATAACTGTTTAATAATTGGTAATGATGATAAAAATGCAGTTACCAATAATTAAGTATATGACAAGAAACCTGAAACTTATCCAACCTCTATAACATTTGGTATTACATGGCTTTGTAAAACACACCATTGACATTGAATTCATCAGCTTGCATTGCCATATATACACACACAGGAGGAAGTGGAGTAGGTAAATTGGTAAGAGTATATAGAATAATATTTGATTTTGTTTTATTTTTGTTGCTAGAGCTACCAAATCTGATTAATGACGTAAAAATGGCCCTGAAATCTCCATGTTCGTCAACGTTGTCGGTCAGCTCTGACTTGGAAGGTGGACAGGGTTTGCCACAGCGTATTACACAGTCCACCCCACAACCCTCTCCCACAGCCCTCCCCCCACCGAAAGCAGTATCCACAGAACAGGTAGTGTACTACTTTAATTAGTCAATGAATTCTGCACTTTTCAATGAACCATTTGGTAATCAGTATCTATATAAAACTATTGCAGCCCTTGGCAACACTGCATAATAGATTGTTTTCGTAAAACAGGTGGAAATATCTCCTGGATCTAATGTATTCATTGACAGACTGGCTTGGGCTGTGGCCCAGAATGCAAACTCTGCCTCCTGTTTTGTGAGAACACTCCTGACAGCAGTGTTCCCAATTGATGTGCTCCTTGTGAGCAATCTTCGAGGAACATCCAGGGATTCTGGGCCACAACGTCAGGCTCTTGACAAAATGAAAGTGGATGCTATCTACAGTAAGTTTTAAATCAGTTCAGAAAATTGTAAATTGAGTATCTATGATCCATATTATATTGCCGCACTACAGGGTTTATTATTATTATTATATCCACAGTGATCCACTAGGAGTAAATTTATGTTAAGTTGTCTTGTTATAATCCCTATAAAATGTACAACTTTCTGGGGTTCCATTTGGAAGCCCAGACCCCTAAACACTAGACCACCCACCACCCCCATGCTGCTGTTGAGTTGTCTAACTTGATATGTAGTAATTATCTGTGGGCCACCTTGCTTTCTAACAAGAGCGATGTTTTTCCTTTTATTTATTTGTCTCACAGGAGCAACATTGCAAAAGTGGCCTCATGTGGTGCCCTCCAGCATTGGTGCAGCCATCAATGCCAAACTTACTGAAATTAGAGGAAAGAAGAAAGAAAGAAAAAATCCGGAAACCTTAATGCTCTTTGATGACTGATGGCCATGACCTTGTGTGTTTACTGTTCAAGGTATTTTGTTGTTGTTGTTTTTTTCCTGAGCAATGTTCTGTTTGATATCATGTTGAAATTCTAAATTACTCATGTGGATTATAATTTCATTTCATCAGAAGAGATCAGAAGCAGAGTCCAGCTGTGTGTCTGTGAAGAGTCTATGGAGCAGCCAGTAATGATTAACAGTGGCAATTCATGGTCTGGTCTCAGGTATAACATATGTATAAAATATGCTTATAGCATGACATTTTATATTATATATTTAATTGCATTTTAGTTCATAATTTTGTATAAACACAGTGTATGAGTGCCAGTCCTGGTTCCCCATGTCCTGTGTTTCCCTCACTCTTGTGCCTTTATTTGGTTAGTTCCTGTTCCTGTCCCGTTTCGGTTATTAGTTTCCTGATCAGTTCCCATGTGGAAAAGTTTTGTTAAAAACACCTGTGATTCTTATATGTTCCAACAGAATATCGTAATATTATATGCTTCAAAACCACATATACAAAATGCATAATATTAATGTATTTTCAGTCATATATGTTATATATGTCCTGCATATGACTAAAGCCTTATAGATTTTCATGATGTAAAAACATAGGAAAGAATGCTAATTTAATATGAATGTCCACCACATCTCTTGAGATGTGTATAAAACATTGTGAAGTTTACCCAGTTTCCTTCTTTGAACTGTTGCTGTCTGGTTGACAAAATTGTCTATTGTAATATTTACTTGTTCTATTTTTATTCTTTTATTATCTGTGTTTTGTTCTGTCGCTGTCATTCTGTTGCACTGTGGAGCTTCTGTCACAAAACAAATTCTTTGTATGTGTAAACATACCTGGCAATAAAGCTCATTCTGATAAGGCTGTACTTAAATCATGCCCTTGCTCTTATCTTGTCCTAAGTGGAGCCCTATGTCTATAGTCAATCATAGTCATAATCTGTATACTGATTTTCAGCCTTAGATGAAACACAACATTTAAACTACACACACAAGCACACATTTTAATTACAATTTTTTATTATTCTACAAGTTACAGTTACATATTTCACATATCAATATAGTTTTCCTTTCAAATCCTATATGACCAGATTTAATTTTCATTTTGACAATTACTTTATCACAGTACTAAGTTTAGTATATACAACAGTTTTTTTTACCTACAAACATAAAGCTTTCCAAAATGTCAAAGTAATTCTTATGCAAATCACCACCAACAGAGTTCATGTCACATATACAAAATGACTTTCTGTCAATTGTATTCCAGCCGATTTTAACCCCTCAATTTTTATAATTTTAGATCACTGATCTAGAAACATATTTGAGTCAACTTCATTCATTTACAATAATATGTCCTGATTTGTTCACAAACAACAGGACCAGACGTTTCATAATTAATGTAAACACATGGTCTCACAATGTCATTGCTGTCAACTGCTCTTTCAAATCCTGTAGGAAAATGAACAGTCTTCATAAAGGTCAATGATATTTTGACAGTACATCCTCGAACCAGCTTCTGCACTGTACAATTTCCAAATTTGCCAACTGCATATAGGTGATGTTGGTCATCACTGACACAGAGAAAGTATGAAAGCTTGAATATACTGCCATCTTTCAATATCACAACAGAGTTGTTCCTTTTCTTTGTCTTTGTGTATGTTTGGCTGTGAATGACCTCTCCATTGACAACTATTCTGTTATAGTACCTGCCAGTAGAGCTCCCGGGTACATCTAGCAATGCATGCAATGCATTCATATCATTTTCAGACACCGGCCTAATCTTTGGCACTCCAGGTGCAGTCACCCTGTCATATTTAGCATAGTTCCTTACATGATGTTTACTGGAAGTCATTTCTGTGTAGAATGATTTCATTTCAGGTGAGACATCATTAGATGAGCAGGCCTTAGCTATGCGTGGCAATGCACGAGACCATGCTACCCTTTTGCAAAGCTGCTGAGGCACTGCATTACTGCTTTTCACTTGCTTGAGCAAGTAGCCATTGTAGTTCTCAAACATGAAAGCAGACTGGGCCCAGAGAGGACCCAAATTCTCAACACTCTTAGTCAAATGCAGGAGTGAATGCACATTGTAGGTCATCTGATCTTCGCCGTACAAAGACTGAACTGATTTAACATAAAGCTCAAGAGCCTCATGAGCATGGTCAATATCCTCTTGGCTAATGTCTGAACCTAGCAAAATGCTCACACCCTCCACAAGTAAAGCCCAGTGGCAAATATACTTGTTTGGAAGTATCCCCTTCAGGACTGGCAAACTGTAATATAAAAGCCAGTTCTGCCATTCGTGAGCTTTCCAAAACCTTCTCTCAACAATAGACCGTGGGATTCGGGAAAAAATGCTTGGAGGCTTGATAGCTAAAAGATTTCCATCCACTCTTGCAGTGTTCAAACCAATATACCATGGTTGACTGTAGCTTTTGGAATCAAACCATAAAGTGGCTATTTGCCGGCAAACCCCCAGTAACACACAATGCATATAATCAGGTACCATGCCATTGATCAGGTCAAAACGGGGCAAGTCCACAATTGGAGATGGCCCTTTTATACCCAAAATGCTCTGTTCATTATTTTTGGCAATCTCACCTATTTGCACAGTTGTGTTGTGATCTCTAAGTTCTGGCATCTCCTCCAAACAAGGATACACTCGCACAGTCCCATTGCCTTTTTTCACTTGAACACCTGGATGAAGACAGTGCCCACACCCATATTCTCCATTAAACTGTTTGAAATTTTGCAGTAAAGGTTGTGCAACAGCATCACATATAGCACATAATGCATAGACCTTTGCAGTTTTGACTGAGTGATCTACCGGATCCTGCCACTGAACTCCCATTTGTTCAAGACTTTTGCATTCCTCCACAAAAGGTTTGAGGAAGCTAGTCATCAATGGTTTAGATGACCCAAACCACAAGGCACATAGTATGACATTTTTATCTCTTTCCTCTCGGGTTACTTCATTAACCGAGCATAATAAGGGCCAGATGCTGAATTTAGATGACCGGAACACAGGCACTCCGTCACAATTGAATGAGAGGGTAAAGAAAGAATCACTAACTGATTTCAGATATTTGTACAACTTCCCATCTGAAATATCTGTTATTCCATCTCTGTTTTGGTCATTATAAATGTTTGTAATAGGTTCATTCTCCAAAAGAGCTTTAAGTTGATCCCTCAAAGGTATACAAATAAAAAATTGGCCCAACTCTAAACTTTGTCTCACAGTTTGTGTTGATGAGCAAATCTGACATTTTAATTCACTGTCCTTAGACACTGAAAGGCCAATGTAAGAGCTGCATGCACCACAATAATGATGGCATTCTGATTTGTCTACAAAATCTTCAAACGCCTTCTCTAGCATGTACTTGCTACGTGGGATGCTTGCAGCATCCCCACTACATAACCTTAACAGCTTCAGTAGGTCCTCCATTAAAGCCCCTGTTACATTGTGCTTCAGGGAAAATGCGAGGATGTTCAGCCAACTGGTATCTGTGACATGGTCATTTGAGGAACCTGAAGCGGCATGGTTGATATTCTGTAACAAATGGGAAAGAATCAAAATAGGAGTGATCATAATCAAAGTGTGTACCAAAAGAAATAAGTTACAGTTTAAATGTTTATATTCTTATTTTTAAACTCATCAACAATGCATTATGCTATGTACTGAATTAAGCATCTCATCTCAAATTCAGTTGTCGCTACACATTTACGGACAATGTACCTACAACACAATGTAAACCTAAATTACATACAACATTCCTGATTTACACATAGTCTGGGATAATTTTCTTATTTACCTGCACTTCTGATGAAGTCCCATCTTCTGAAGTCTCTGGTGAATGTGACTTAGGGCTGTCATCCTAAAAAGAACAAGACTTTTTAAGATAAATAATTTGAATTATCAATAGCAAATATAGCAATAGAACCGTATAGAAATCTAACTAAAATAGAAATAGGTCATGTTTACCTGTATTTCTCTGGCTATAGGCTGCTCTGTCCTCAGTGGTAGATTGACCTGGATGAGGGACAAAACAAACTAATAAATGTGAATATGAAAGGGAATGTTAAGAAATACAGAATCAAGTATTAAGAGTTTATCATTTTCAAAGGAAGAAATCTTACATTAGTGTTTGGTGATTGTGGCTGTTCTTTCCTTTTGGGAGGTGTGACATATCCTAAAAGAAGGCAATACATCAATTCATAAAATTCAAAAGAATAGCCTTTGGTAATTTTCAGTATCCAAATATCTTCTCACCTGTTTTTCTATGGATGGTGACTCTTTTGTGGTTTTTTGTTGTAACAGTATATTGTCCTAAAAGAGGTAACAAACATTATTCAATTAAGTGAAAAAAAAAAAAAACAGGCTTATATAAAAATATTAATACCATTTACTTCAAAATGTCTACCTGGGGGCCTGTATCTGTGGGGGTGGTTTCTTCAGTCCCCTTTGGTGAGTGCGAAACATCATTCTAAGACAGGGTAAAAGGAAATATACAAAAGAGGAAGGAAACAGAACGGTACAGGTAAAGTTGATTTTCTTTTCAAAATATGAGAAACCCTTCCTTTTAATTAGGCCCTATAAAAAATGTTTTGCACATCAATTTACAATACCCCCCAATAGCCTCACTTTTCCTTTTTAAATGTCTGAATTATTTTCTTACTTAGGACTTACATCATTAGTGTCACTCTGGAAAGTTTCCCCTTCCAAGTCATGTAGATATTTTTCGATTTTCCTACAGTTTCAGACACAACATTATGAAAGACACAGCTTCACAACTATAGACTACCATTACTCTAGATCAGTGGTTCTCAACCAGGGTCAGAAATGAACTTTTCCATTAGGAGGCAATGTTTCCAGGGCCATTATTTACATTTGTAAGGGCAAACTTGATAATCACCTTATAATTGCATCCATTTTGTATTTAATGTAAAATATTTAAATTAAACCAGTTAATTCAATAAATCAGAATACGTTAAACTGTTTCCAATAACAAACTGTTTAAAATTTTATATAAATTTTACATAAAAAAGTAATAGGGTTGCAAAATTATATTAAAATCCTTATTGTTGATTATTGCTCTTGTTATTTTAATAGTGATTATTATTGTCGATTAATAGAACACAGAAAACGTTGAGGAATTGCCGTCATGAGCGTGGCAAATAAAATAAATAAATAAAACCATGTAAAAGCAATGTGATTAGCAGATCTAATGATTCCACGAATTGGCAATTTTCATTCATTTTCACATTAATGCAATCGTGACAGCCATAATTTTAGGCATAGATTTAATTTTAGGCATAGATTTAATTTAATTTGCCAATTTTTGCTATTTATCTTGATTTTCTTTGGGCTTTTTGTTGTTGTTGTTTATTTTATTTTATTTTTTAATTTTGTGGGGCATTTTGACACAAGCACCCGTTAATTTCCAACCCTGTTCTCTATCTTATTTAACCTTATCTACATATATTATATATATTGATATATATTTTACCTTTTTTCCACCTGGTCCGTGTAACGATGAGGAATCTTTTTCTTCTTCTTGGCAATTGTGAAAGCAATACGCTTTTCGTGTTCTGTATAATTGAAAAAAGAGTCTATTTTCTGAACACCCGTGTAGTCAAGTCCATGTAAAAGATAATATAAAAACACGCCGATTGGTTGATGTTTGAACTAATTCGCGGGATCCAATGAAAAGGCAGATCGCGAGCTCAATTGGACGAGTCAAGCACCCGGAGAGCGCTAAAACGGGACGTTGTGTCAACAGCTCTCAGAGATTGCTGGACATTGATTTCTTCAGTAATATCACCAGGAGCCTAAGGTAGGAATAATTTTCACTTGTTGTAATGATTACTCAGACAGCGGTGTTGATTCAGGTTTGTGTATTTAGCAATTTATAAGCAAAGTATTCGTTTTTTTTCTTTTCTTTTTTCGAATAATGCTAACCTATCAGACAACAGTTGCATGAGTTAGTTTGCTAACTTTACCAGCTAGTAACGTTAACTGAGCCGTATCCAGAAATTATCTGCAACAATCTTGACATAACGTTAGCTTGCTTCGTGTATTTAATTTAGCTAACGAACGTTAACGTTAGCTGGATTAATTTATTTTTGGTTTATGTTGTATTGGTATTATACCGATAACATTAACATGCTACTTTTATAATATATTATCTATTGTACTTATCTTCCACAAGCTCTGCTGCTAACTTGCATGCAGATGACACAAGTTGGCCTAGCATTATGTCTGCCATTATGTCAATCAGCCTCGCAAGACACCATGTGAATAATGAAACAGCCTTAAATGCATTAATATAAATTGACTAAGTTACAAGCAAGCCTCTTTTAATTCCCTAGGTGTGATGAGAAAGTTTGCAGTGGTCCAGTGGGACAGTGGGAGGATGCTGGGATGTATAGCGAGGTGAAAACCGATGCCATACGTAGATATGATGACACCAAGGTGGATGACGATGGATACCCACAAACTGACTATTCAGCTGCTGTGGAGTGGCAGAAAGGGAAAAAGCCAAAACATGGCTGGCCAGTGCATGGCCTCTATTAAGTTTGTGAGCAGTAAGTAGACCTATGTAATGCATTTCTTTTACAGTGTCAGGTGTAATAAATAATGTGAAGCTGTTGTGATGTGTAAAGTTGTTATGGCAGTTGTGTAAGTACCATTGACAATCATATGCACAGTAATAATTACATGCAGTAAATTTAAAATAGTTTTCTTTGCTGTGTAGTGCCTTAATCAGATCTCTGCTCCCACTTTGAACTATTTTTCAGACAATCGATATCATACTAATGCTAAAATTAAGGAATTTCTGGGGTTGGAGTCTGATGAAAGGAACAAGCCACTGCCTAAGAAAAGGACCTCAGTCCCGCCATCAAGATATACAGATTCAGATGAAACTGATGTGGAGAATACACCGGTAAGACTGTTTGTTCAACTGTCATTGAATGAATTTTAAGCATATAATCACACACCATATACTTAAGTACTGAGTTGAAATGTTTGCATACTTAAAAAAAAAAAAAAAAAAGATTAGAACAGTAAAACCGGCAGTGACAAACAGGCTATGCAACGGAAGTGTATATAGCAAGACAACAAAGTAACCTACTTGTTTTTGCACCTGACTATGTCCAAAATGTGGATGGCATTAAGATCTTCCTTGAGATCTGCCTCCATCCCCTTCAGATTCTATCACTTCGCATCCTATACTGTACAGTCATTTTTTGTCAATCTGTTTACATTTATAGAGGTAAGACAAATACATGTCATCTCCGTATCCTCTCCAGGGTCACACACATTTAATAACATTTTTAGCCTAGTAGTTGTAAAAGTAAGCATTACTTTGATGATGCCATCTTAACTGGCACACTTCCATTGTATAACCTTTTCATAGCTGGTAGCTGGATACCACTCTAGCTTAAATTAATGTTTTTGAAAAATGAATGGATTTCTCCATTGATGTTTGGTCTAGTCTCAGTAAAGAGCTCTTCAGACATTACAAGTACATTGAGAACTCTAGACCTTCATGGAAAATATTTTTATCCACTTTCACTGGATTCATGTTAGGTCAAGAAATCCTACACTTGTTTCTTGTTCCTTGACAGACCCAAAGGAAAAGGACAGTGATTCCCAAACCACAGAGAAATGTTGCCCAAATGATTGTTGATGAGTATCAAGTCACAACCTTGACAGAGACTCAGAAGAAGCTGAAAGACATGGAGGAGGAAAACGAAAAATTGAGAAATGACAACGAAAAATTAAGAACAATGCTTATTAGAGGCATGTATTGCAGTTATTTTACTATTGTGTTGAATCATGCAATCAGCTATCACACTGTTTTGTGGTTTACATTTTTCACAGTCTTTGCGCTTCAGACTTTTAAATTATTGTTGAACTGTTGTTTTGTTTCAATAATATTATTTAACTTATGTAAAGTTGAGAATAACAATTTAATAATTGGTAATGATAATAATTATTGGTAACTGCATTTTTATCAAGTATATGACAAGAAACCTGAAACTTATCCAACCTCTATAACATTTGGTATTACATGGCTTTGTAAAACGCACCATTGACATTGAATTCATCAGCTTGCATTGCCATATGTACACACAGGAGATAGTTGAGTAGGTAAATTGGTATAAGAGTATATAGAATATGATATTTTTTTCTGTTTTATTTTTGTTGCTAGAGCTACCAAATCTGATTAATGACGTAAAATGGCCCTGAAATCTCCATGTTCGTCAACGCCGCCGGTCAGCTCTGACTTGGAAGGTGGACAGGGTTTGCCACAGCGTACACAGTCCACCCCACAACCCTCTCCCACAGCCCTCCCCACCGAAAGCAGTATCCACAGAACAGGTAGTGTACTACTTTAATTAGTCAATGAATTCTGCACTTTTCAATGAACCATTTGGTAATCAGTATCTATATAAAACTATTGCAGCCCTTGGCAACACTGCATAATAGATTGTTTTCGTAAAACAGGTGGAAATATCTCCTGGATCTAATGTATTTATTGACAGACTGGCTTGGGCTGTGGCCCAGAATGCAAACTCTGCCTCCTGTTTTGTGAGAACACTCCTGACAGCAGTGTTCCCAATTGATGTGCTCCTTGTGAGCAATCTTCGAGGAACATCCAGGGATTCTGGGCCACAACGTCAGGCTCTTGACAAAATGAAAGTGGATGCTATCTACAGTAAGTTTCAAATCAGTTCAGAAAATTGTAAATTGAGTATCTATGATCCATATTATATTGCCGCACTACGGGTTTATTATTATTATTATATCCACAGTGATCCACTAGGAGTAAATTTATGTTAAGTTGTCTTGTTATAATCCCTATAAAATTTACAACTTTCTGGGGTTCCATTTGGAAGCCCAGACCCCTAAACACTAGACCACCCACCACCCCATGCTGCTGTTGAGTTGTCTAACTTGATATGTAGTAATTATCTGTGGGCCACCTTGCTTTCTAACAAGAGCGATGTTTTTCCTTTTATTTATTTGTCTCACAGGAGCAACATTGCAAAAGTGGCCTCATGTGGTGCCCTCCAGCATTGGTGCAGCCATCAATGCCAAACTTACTGAAATTAGAGGAAAGAAGAAAGAAAGAAAAAATCCGGAAACCTTAATGCTCTTTGATGACTGATGGCCATGACAGTGTGTGTTTACTGTTCAAGGTATTTAGTTGAGCAATGTTCTGTTTGATATCATGTTGAAATTCTAAATTACTCATGTGGATTATAATTTCATTGTCACTGAGTTGAAATAAAAGTGTTCCATTGCAAATTTGTGTACGTCATTGACTGAAATCATATATGATTAGTAAATGTGGATATATTGTAATATTGACTGAAATCATGTATGATAATTATATGTAGAGTTATAGTAATATTATTGCTGTAATATGAGTAATTAAGTAGAAACATATAAAGCTTGAAGAGTAGGCACACAATTTCCTATTAAAACAATATGAAATCTGTAAGAAATACATATAAACAAATGACACAAAATGTAAATAAATCCTATATTACTTCAATTAGACTAGCATATGATTCAATATAAGAACTTTAAATGATTTGTATATGAATATCAGTAATTTCCTATATTTTCTTTAATAATACCATACACCTTTGCATACTCTTTTCATGTAAAACTCATAAGATTTTATGCAGTTTTCATATATGACACAAAAATCCCTACATGTTGCATGTGTGCTTTTTAATATGAAAGTGGCCATAATCGGTCTGATTTTGTATAGGACATATATTGGACTTGCATGAAACACAGAAGGTAATTCTGGCCAATTTAAGTAAGGAAGATATATGGTTACTGTATATGAATCATACAGTTTTTTTTCATATGGGTTTCCAGCTGTGTTTGATTACTCCTCACCTGTTTCTGTTCTTCCTCGTTTGATTTCCTACTGTTTATAAGCCCTGTGTTTCCCTGTCTTCACGTCCGCTGTTAAATGTCTTTCTTCATTGGATGCCCTGTCAATATTATCATTAAAGATCAGTTTATGTTCAAGAACTCCATGTCTCCCCGTTCCACGGGAAGTGTGACAATGAGAGACTATAAAGTGCTATTTAAAGTGTATTTGATAGGGATAAATGTGTAGTTGAGTTGTTACAGTAATTTAAAGGATGAACTTTTATGTCTCTCTGTTTTAGTTCAGTTCATCAGAAAAGATCAGAAGAAGAGTCCAGCTGTGTGTCTGTGAAGAGTGACACGTCTATGGATCGACCAATAAACTTTAACAGTGGTCTCAGGTATAACATTTGGATAATTTGTATAATATTTATATTTTAGGTATAATATTTGTATGATATTTATATTTTCATATATTATCTCAGTTCAGTTTACAATTTCTGTATAAACACAGTGCAAGTGTCGTGGTTGATTTTGGGCTTTGTTCATGTTGTCATGTCTTAATTTTTTAGTTGTTAGTCATAAGGCTTGTTCAACTTCATGCGGCGCCGCAAAGATCAGCTGCTGCCTGACAAAAGCAATGCATTCTGGTTACAACATTTGTCTGACTTTGATCGGCGCTGCAGCCGTCTTACGATCACATGTGCCATCAAAGTACCGTGAGAGCAAAACGAGACCAGCCGCCGAGGTCAGGCGCTGCAGTTGCTCAAAATTGATGATGACACACTTTATTCTCATTGGTCAGATTCTGTGATGAAAAGGACGATGTGTGTCAAGAACCACCCGATGCGAAGCTGAGGTGCATTTAAAATCCTTTAATGCACGGCTAGCCGTTGATTATCCTGCTTATTCCATGAAATAGTGCGGTAAGACCACATTAATTTGAATGAATTACAGCATTTATTTCGATTAATTATCAATCGAGAGAGAGAAAGAGAGATGACAGTTGTGTGTGCATTACCTGCGAGCTGTGTCTGCGCGTCTCTCTCTACAAACTATTAATTACTTCAAAAACAGCGATTTTACCACCTCGTTGAATATAATGTAGCGATCTAGTATCTAGGCTATTTTATTAATAAAAATCACGGGGAAGTGTTGACAAGTTTATGTGTGTGTGCAGCACAATCAGCGATCTCCGACCTCTCTGTGTGTGTGTGTGTGTGTGAGCGAGTGATGCGTGTTGGTTAGTGTGCATCAATTAAAGAAGCGCATTAATATGGAACGGTGATAAACAGTGTTGGGTGGAACGCATTACAAGTAACGTGAGTTACGTAATCAGATTACTTTTTTCAAGTAACTACACTGTAAAAACTAAAGGTTCCTGGAGGCACCTTTTGGGGTTCTTCACTTCGCCACTGTGGCGGAACCCTCTGTAGAGCCTCTAGGCACCCTTTAAAAAGGGGTGGTTCTCTGAGGAACTTTTAACGGTTCCTGGAGGAACCCTTTTATTAAGAATGGTCAGGAACCACCTTGGTGCTTCGAGGCACCATTTCTCAATTTCAGTTCTTTAATATTTGTTCCCTCTCCTCCCTCTAGTTTATTGTTCCTGCTATTGACATTTAATTATTTTAATAAACAAACAGAAAAACTAAAATGAATACATATCAAACATTGTTTATTGATTAACAACAACATCCATAGAAGTTTCAAATAAATAATCAATACTGCACATCACAATCAAATTCATGGGAACACCAGTGTTAATATTGTTATAAATAAATAAAAAAATAAAACTTACACCTTGATAAAACCATAAACAAATAAATGTGACTCAAATATCTTAGAACTTTAAAACAATCATACCTCAAAAATAGTACAATTCAAATGAGCAAATTTAATGTACATCGCAGTCAATGATAACATTCTTTCTTGTTCTAAATGGAGGTCACAGATTGGGAAAATTCACACAGGAAATTAAGAAATTGATAAGCCTCAAGACAGCTGCAGGTGGCTTGATGATCTCCTCTTGAATACCCAACAAATGCAGCAGAAAAATAGTACACTTTGCTGTACGTTTAACAGCTTTTCTGTATAATGTTGAATAGAACAAAGGCACTTATAAGGTGAAATCATGTTGGTAGGTTCGTCAGCAAGTAGCTCCTCACCATCAGGAAAATCTGCAGTGCTGCTCTCACCAAATGGGTCTCCATTACCACAGTTAGTGTAAGATTCTGTGTAGTTCGTTGAAAAAGGAGGGATTTACATAAAATTTAATAACAAAATATTGACATTTATTCATTTAGCACATGGTTTTATTCAGAGTATCTTTAAAATGAGTATTTTGTTATATTAGTGTACTGATTAATGGTTGTGGACTAGTTCAATGCAATATCTATTGCAATAACACAATGTATATTTGAATGTATTTATGTATGTATGTGTTCGTGTGTATGTGTATATATACTGTACACAGGTGCATCTAAAAAAATTTGAATATCGTGAAAAGTTAATTTTTTTTCTGTAACTTGTTTCAAAAAGTAAAACTTTCAGATATTCTAGATTCATTACATGTAATGTAAAACATTTCAAAAAATTTTTTTTGTTTTAATCTTAATGATTACAGCTTACAGATCACGAAAGCCAAAAATATTTACATTTTAGTTGAATTAAATGACCATCCCTACAGTACAAATTCCGGGTGTCTGCAGCAACACACATTAAAGCCTGAACAATAGTTTGGTGAGATGTCGAACATGGTTCACTTGGAGCAGTAATGATTTGTTTTGCTAGAGACAATAAGATTGATGATTTGAATAGGAATAGGTTTAACTGCAGCAATCCAATACTGGATTTTTGACTTGAGCTGTAAGCTCTAATCATCAAAATTAAAACAAAAAAAAAAAAACTTTTGAAATGTTTTACTTTACATGTAATTAATCTAGAATATATGAAAGTTTCACTTTTGAAATAAGTTACTTTCACTTTTCATGATATCCTGATTTGGTTTTTTTATGCACCTGTGTGTGTGTGTGTGTGTGTGTGTGTGTGTGTGTGTGTGTGTGTGTGTGTGTGTGTGTATATATATATATATATATACACACTAGTGCTGTCAAATGATTAATCGCGATTAATCACACACAAAATAAAAGTTTTTGTTTACATAATATATGAGTGTGTATACATAAATGTATATACATGCAAATATTTTCAAAATATATGCTGTATTTATATATACATAATAAATAAACAGTACACATACATATAGTATGTAAACAAAAACTTTTATTTTGGATGTGATTAATCGTTTGACAGCACTAGTATATATGTATATATATATATATGTGTGTGTGTGTGTGTGTAAACCTCAAAATGCACAAACTCAGACTTACCTTAATCATATACCGTCCAGCACAGCAGGATCAGGAGCAAGGCTCGATTTCTTAGAAGAAAATAAAAGTGGAAAAAATAAAACATATAAACTATAAGTAATTGAATGTTTTAGATCGGTTTCTGATGTTTCTCCTCAATTGTTCACTTATTTACACACCTTCAAAAGATGAGGTGAGTCCAGAGAGATCACTTTATTGTCAGCCAGCAACAGACATCAGCAGCTCCAGCTGTTACGGCTGCAGACAGGTAGGCAACAGAAGTGGGTCCAAATGCAGTTTAGAATCCTTTAATGATAATCCACAGATAAATAGCTCTGAAATACATGACTGAACCAGGAAGGGGTCACCAGAAACACAGGAGGTAACACTTAGCAACAACTCACACAGACAATAGCAAACCGGGGCTTGATATACACAAACACAAGACCAAACAGGAAATGGAACACAGCTGAACCAGATAAACACTAATGAAAACACAGCATTATGGGAAATGGAGTCAATGACCAGAACAACAGGCAGGAACACAAAACAGAAACGCCCTCTAATGCCTCACAGTGGTGCAGGCAACTGGGCGTGACATAGCCCCCCCTCAAAAGGGCGGATTCTAGACGCCCTACACTATCAAAGTTCAGGAGGGCGGTGGTACAGAGGCGGACACAGGGGGAGGGAAGGAGGGCCAGGACCATGGAGAGGTACGGGAAGCAGAGACTGATCAGAGGTTGAAGGCCATGGATGAGTCCGCAGAGCAGAGGGTTGAGACCAGGTCAGCACCAGAAATGAAGCTGACAGAACTAAAGGCAGCCGCCAAGGAGGAATCAGCAGATCAGAGGGCAGGGACCAGAATGAAGCCAGAGGTAAAGCTGATTGAACTGAAGGCGGTGGCCACGGTGGAGTCAGTGAAGCAGAGGGCAGAGACCAGATCAAGGGCAAAGTTGGAGCCAATGGAGCTAAAGGCGGTGGCCACGGTGGAGTCAGCGAAACAGAGGGTAGAGACCAGAGTAAAGCCAGAGATGGAGCTGATTGGACTGAAGGTGGTGGCCATGGTGGAATCAGTGAAGCAAAGGGTAAAGACCAGAGTAAAGCCAGAGATGGAGCTGATTGGACTGAAGGTGGTGGCCATGGTGGAATCAGTGAAGCAGAGGCAGAGACCAGATTGAGGCCAAAAGTAGAACTGATGGAGCCGTCTGACCAGAAGGTGGTGTAGATGAGACAGATAGTGGTCTGGGCGGAGCTGATGGAGCATATGGTGGCTTAGGTGGGTCCAGTTGGATCAGTGGCCAGAGAGGAACTGGGTCTGAATTGGGTTCAGGGACCGGCCCTGGTTTGGAAAAGTCTTGGACTGAACTTGGCTTAGGACCAGAGACTTGAACTAGGCTTGGCTCCAGACTGGATTCTTGAACTGGACTTGGCTCCAGAATGGGTTCTTGAACTGGACTTGGCTCCAGAATGGGTTCTTGAACTGGACTTGGCTCCAGAATGGGTTCTTGAACTGGACTTGGCTCCAGAATGGGTTCTTGAACTGGACTTGGCTCCAGAATGGGTTCTTGAACTGGACTTGGCTCCAGAATGGGTTCTTGAACTGGACTTGGCTCCAGAATGGGTTCTTGAACTGGACTTGGCTCCAGAATGGGTTCTTGAACTGGACTTGGCTCCAGAATGGGTTCTTGAACTGGACTTGGCTCAGGAACAGAGACTTGAACTGGGCTTGGCTCCAGAATGGATTCTTGAACTGGACTTGGCTCAGGACCAGAGACTTGAACTAGGCTTGGCTCCAGAATGGACTCTCGGCCTGGATTTGGCTCCGGAGTAAGAGTACAGTGTACTGCCCAGACACACAACATAGCCACTGCCACGACTGGAAGCACTGCAGACAGAGGAACCACCTCTAGAAGCTCTACTGCTGAAGGCCTTAAGATGCCAGCTGCTCTCACTGACCTCAATGGTAGGTCCACCAAACTGGAAGTTAGCCTCAAACGCCCAGAGAAAGCCTTCTTCTCTCCAAATGCAGCACTCCTGACGACCGAACTCTGATTTGGGGTCCATGATGACCGGAAACTCTGGGGTGTCGTCCATGGTGGCTGAAGACATTATCATGGCTTTCATAATGGCTGGAGGCTCTGGTGTGGCGAACCGAACAGGGCAAGCAGCAACTCTAGCCAATGAGGTGGCAGATGAAGCAGCTCTGGCAGGAGTTGACTCTGGCTGTAACATGGCAGCCATCTTGGGAGCTGACTCTGGCTGTGGCATGGGAGTGGTGACGGACACTGGACTTGCAATCATCAGTGTGTGGCATGGTGGCAATCCTGTTCGGCCGGACTCCATGGCCACTGGAGCCCACAGCCTACTGCCCCCCTGCAAAAAATGTTTAGGGGAGACTTCCTCCTCCACAGTGAACTCAGATCCACAAAATAATAAAACAAAGTCAATATATTGTGCCAGGGACCAACCTGGATCCTCATCAGGCAAGTTGAGGCTGATATCCAAGTCAAGCCCACTCCAAAAACAGTCCCGCAGCAAAGCATCATCACCAGGTACAAAGTGGCAATACGAAGAAACTCCTCCACATACGCTTCAATATTACGTCCCTTTGATAAATGGAACAAAGTTTCTTTAAAGGGTCACAACAAGTACTTTGACGTGGGTGCATGATGAAAATTCCTGCTGGATCCTTTGTTGTGGTGAGTTGTTCTGTTACGGCTGCAGACAGGTAGGCAACAGAAGTGGGTCCAAATGCAGTTTAGAATCCTTTAATGATAATCCACAGATAAATAGCTCTGAAATACATGACTGAACCAGGAAGGGGTCACCAGAAACACAGGAGGTAACACTTAGCAACAACTCACACAGACAATAGCAAACCGGGGCTTGATATACACAAACACAAGACCAAACAGGAAATGGAACACAGCTGAACCAGATAAACACTAATGAAAACACAGCATTATGGGAAATGGAGTCAATGACCAGAACAACAGGCAGGAACACAAAACAGAAACGCCCTCTAATGCCTCACAGTGGTGCAGGCAACTGGGCGTGACACCAGCAGTCCACTACAGAGCCATATTCATGAAACATACAACGTCTTCATTAACGGCTAAAAAAACAAAAACAAAAGAAAACATAAATTATAAACTCTTTAATTCAATTCAGTGTAACATTAATATTGTATATAAGACTGGATTCATATATAATTTTGGATTAATGTTAGGCCTCACTCTGAAACACTATTTCAGTTATTTGAAAGTAAAAAAAAAAAAATAGGTCTACTTACATTAGTGCTGCTCAGTGAACTCTGTGAAATGTATAGGTTCTGAGGAGAGAAAAGGACAAAAACTGTTTTTTTCTGTAAGTTAAATGAATCGAAAAATAAGCTATTAGATAGTCTACAATACATGTAACATGGATGGGTAACGATTAACAAACGTAAACGACAACAAATTAGTTCAGAAAAGAACAGAGTTACAATGACTAAAAACTGAACATAATGAACAAAGCTGACTAAAAATCGCCGTTTGTGATTTAATACTCTCCATTTCGTCCCACGAAGTTCATTATGATAGCTAGCATCGCGGCTATTAAATTAGCGGTTAAAATGGTAAACAACAAACATTTAAATATAACAACATACAGTTAAGCGTGTCAGTACAGAAATTTGTGTACGAATAGTAAATCTGTATATTTATTTTGGAGAATTTACTCACCTTTTGTTCGCCAGTCCTGCGCTGTGGTTGTTTGAGGAGAGAAACCGTTAATGACGCTTTGTGTTTGAAATCGCACTTGCGCGCGCGAGCAGACAGCAGGTGCGCGAGGACATTTTCTTCTTCTTGACAACAGCATACTTTTTTATTATATTAATTGTTAAACAATTATTTCTGAATAATTGAAACTTATTTCATTAGGGAAATAAAAATTCTAAATATTACACTTGTACTGATTGTTATAATTAGTGTATTTTTAATGAAATCAATGTGTTGAGCCATATTTAGTTCAATAATATTTTTAATGTTTGCTTTAAAGTTTCAGGGAAAACAATATCTACCTTCAAATAATTTTACATTTGTTTCTAAACTAAAAACTATTTTTCAGTTATTGCAGTATTTAAGTTATACAACTAAAGTATTTAAAATCCAACAAATGGAGGCATAAAAATGCAATCTGACAGAAAGAAATAAAGAAAATAATCTGTAATACCATGGTGTAGCCACTGCCTGTATGGCCTGATATGTGTATATTCCTATTGCTGAAAACAGTGTTTTCAGACATAATTTTAGATATACCTGGCTGATTTGTATATTTTGCATGTCCCTTTTTGACAATTTGTAAGACTATTTAGTCTTTTTAATGATGCCCAAGTTTTTTGTTTTCACATGCCAAGTGCCACAAAAGTGATTATGTTCCATACCATTCCAAAAAAGTAAATAATAATAATAACAATAATAATAATCAGTCCTATTTCATTTCTGTCACATGAATCTCTGGGTTCCTCCAGATGCTGGCTTATACAAGTCAGATCTTCCAGGAACCATTTCAATGTTAACAGATCTTACAATAACCCTTTTAAAAATTTGAGTTCCTCCAGGAACCTCCAGAGCACTTTGAGGTCTCAGTGTAATGAAAGGGTGACTCCAGAACCTCAGAAGTGGAAACAAAGTGCTTCAAGGATCCCATAAGTTCTTGCAAGAACTGCAAAGACTGAAATGGTTCCTCCAGGAACCCTATTATGAAAAAAAGAGCTTTGAGGCACTTAAATTACATTTTGAAGTTCCTCGAGTACTCAAAGGGATATTTGAGGCACCTTTAGTTTTTACAGTGTAGTAAAGTAATGCATTACTTTTTAATTTGCAAGAAAATATCTGAGTTACTTTTTCAAAAAAGTAATGCCAGTTACTTTGTTTTCCCATTTATTGACTGACAGCTCTCCTGTCCCCATGTTGGGAGAAATCGGAAGTACAGAGGCGTTGTGTGTGAACATGATGTTACTGTAGTTCTAGACTAAATGTGAATGTGCATTAATTCATCCCACTCGCAAAAAACAGATTTAGTATTCATCAAAATGAATTAAAACAGTGAAATTCAAACTCAGAATATGACGCAAACCTGCAATAATGAAATGTTAACACAGATGTATTTAATCTAATTTTATTAACCAATGTGTTTGTTGCTGACCTTTGATCCAGTTAAACCATACTAATAAGCAATAATGACTTTAGATAAACTAACAATTGTGCTTCATTGTTTTTTTTATTGATGAAGAGTGTTGAACCTTCCTCTCCTGCGTTCTACTTTACAGACGTACATTTACTTTTCCTTCAGCCTGAGGTTTATTCATTACGCTTTTTGGTGTGAAAGGGCTTTTACATTTGCTATAAATAGAACTTCTTATATTAAAAACAATCAAGCCCTGCTCATATTTAAAAAGTATGCAACGCATTACTTTCCATAAAAAGTAACTAAGTAACGTAATTAGTTACTTTTTTAGGGAGTAACGCAAAATTGTAATGCATTACTTTTAAAAGTAACTTTCCCCAACACTGGTGATTAAACTGACTTGGAACTACCTGTGCATTAAACGGTTATACTGAATGCCTGCCAGCCAATCAGAATCCAGTATTCAGACAGACCATGGAATAATATTCTTATTGTATAAGAGTAAAAGTTTGGAAGGAAACATTCTGGTTAACCTGTTGTTTATATTTGGAAAATTTCATATAGCTACACAAACAATTGTGCAAATAATAAACGTAACATTTGTATTATTTAAAAGTGAACTAACACACTATTTTGAGACAAGATATGAGGAATAAAACAGAAAACAAGAAGTGTCTGAACTGATGGTGGTCTCTTTATTCCTCCCTCGCCTGCAACGAGCAGATCTCGTCAGCCGGTGGCAGGCTAGTGTAGTTCATCTCCAACAAGCCTACTGTATCTTATCTAGCTTTGTTCGTGTAGCCATTGTTTAGTGAGATGTCCATGTCTGTGCTCTTGTTTTGCCAAGTCAAGACTTTGTGTATTGTTTGCTCACTTTTGGATTAAATAAAGCAGCACTTGGGTTCTTTCAACTCTCACCTTCAGTGGACAATCATTACAATATGAAAAGCACATAAAGTGCTATTTAAAGTGTATTTGATCATGATAAATGTGTAGTTGAGTTGTTACAGTGTGACACCTTGTCTCTTTACAGCTGTTGCTCTGAGGGGTTCAACAGATTTCTGACATGTACTGATTAGAATACTCTTCACAACACAAATGATCTTTGATTTCCATTTTATTCTTCCCACAAGTGTATATATACACAGGAGCAAAAACTCAACGAATAAAGCATAAGTCAATTTAAATGTTCTTTGTCCTTTGAGTCAATGAGGTGGAATAAACTTATCCTTCCATGATCAGCTGAAGTACGAGAATTGAAGAGAGATGAGACAATGTTTTATGATATTTGAATGCGATGCAATGTTATTAAATCCACAGCGTCGTTGGTGTTCGGCGTGTCGCTGTACTGTGAGCCGCGTTGGAAGAACCCCCCCGCGGTAGTTTCACTACGGGCCTAGATCGGCGTTGTTCATTACACACCTCGTATCCAGAGGTGATTTACGATGCATCCGATCAATGGCACACGAAGAAAGGAATCATTTGAAGAACAAAACAGGTGTAACAGGTGTAGACATAGGCAAATAAAGTCCTTAAGCTGAGCAGAAACTTAGAGTTCTCAACCAAGGACTTTCAAAGAGCAAGCTGGTAGCACGAGTTCAACCCAAATGGTTTCCCTCTACCAAACGAACTGACTTACTCTATTGTGATCGAGCTTATATGCCCAGTTCCCTCCAGGCAATAGCGCCCTCCAGCTGCTGCTAGCAGTACTACATGTGGCCCAAATACATCACTCTGAAAATCAACAAAAATTGAGGAACTAAAGTACAAAAATACAACCAAGTAACATTTTGTCCGTTACAACAGTAATTTAAAGGAACTTTAATCTCTCTGTTTTAGTTCAGCTCATCAGAAGAGAGTCCAGCTGTGTGTCTATGAAGAGTGACGTGTCATCAAGCATGACATTTTATATTATTATATATTTAATTGCATTTTAGTTTACAATTTTTGTATAAACACATTATATGAGAGATTATAAAGTGCTGTTTAAAGTGAATTTGATAAGGATAAATGTGTAGTTGAGTTGTCACAGTAATTTAAAGGATGAACATTAATCTCTCTCTGTTTTAGTTCAGTTCATCAGAAGAGATTATATCCAGAGTCCAGCTTTGTGTCTATGAAGAGTGACGCGTCTATGGATCCTCCAATAAGCTTTAACAGTGGTCTCAGGTATAACATTTGTATAAAAATATGATTATAGCATGACTGTCAGAGTAGGTGGCTACAGCAAGCGCACATTCGAATAAAACAAACAGTTTAATTACAACAAGACTCAACCACATTACTATCAACAACACGGAACAAAAAACAGACAGAACTGAAGGTTTAAATACACAAGGGTAAATGAGGAAACTGAATGAACAACAGGTGAACTTAATTAGGGACTAACAGACACACTAGAAAACTGATGTTGTGTTCGAAATTTCATGCTATCATAATACTCCTGCTATTTCTGCTGTATCCAGTATGTTCTGTATACTGTGCGTAGTATGCAAACTTTCTGTACACATGAAATACCCAGATGACATATTATATTTACCAGAATCTGCAAAGACATGACAAAAGACATTAAAAATATTAAATAATAATAATATTGCAGTAATAATATATATATAATATATAAATAAAAATAATATTTCAATTCTGTAAACAGAATTCAATCTTTAAAAAGAAATGGAGTCCCTATTTACTCTAAGTGCAAATAAACTGATTTGTTGGCAGAGGATATTGACATTAACCAATGTCTAATTGGTATAAACAGAGCACTATGAAAGACACACGTTCACCTGAAGTATCAGCGGCGTAGGGAGTAATACCTGAAGCAAATGCTTTCGACTCCATCGACCCAAGTTTTTGCCAAACTTGTTTTTCTTCTTTTTCCCATCAGATCGGAAAGGCATTTATTTTCAGTAAAAATAAAGGAAATAATTGGTGAAAATAAAATGGCTCATTAATAATAAAGTGTTTATTGAGTATGGTTAGCGGTAGGTGTAGGAAGGGCTTTGTTCCAGGTGGCATCCATTAATAATTTTAATAAATGTGATCATTTACACTGAATATGTTATGGCATACTATTTTATGATGTACTACAGTAATAAATAAATGCCACAGCTACTATTTTCATTTGGCCGATTGCTTAAAAAAAAAATACTGCTATTCTAGTGTAAACAGAATTGATCATGTGCACATAGTGAAACTAGAATATATAACTTTTTCCACTTTTTATGCCTTAGCACATTTATTTGTAAGGTTACAGCCTCAACAGCATAAATGTTCACTGTTTGTCATGTGACAACACTGTAGCATACTACTCTAAAATGTTATTTGTTGCTTATTGTATACTGTTTCACACACTATTCTTAAAAAACGTAGTAGGCAATATGTACTGTGTACTGGACAGTAAACAGTAATTCTGAACCCAGCATGTGTCAACATACAATAACAGCGAACAGAAACTCAACTGTGACAGTGACTTTTAATATTGTCAGATATCGTCACGGTTCAGTTCACAATTTTTGTATAAACACAGTGTATGATGTGGTTATAAGTGCTATTTAAATGATTTTAATCATGATAAATGTATAGTTGATTTGTTACATACAGTAATTTAAAGGATGAACTTTAATCTCTCTCTGTTTTAGCTCAGTTCAAGCTGTGTGTCTATGAAGAGTCACATGTCTACAGTTAGGCGAGGACATTTTGTAAACGGCCTGGTCTCAAGCATTCAGATATGATCTGAACATACGATACAGAATACATACGACATTGTGCTTATTAACTTTTTTTATTTTACAGCAATGAAGTCCTCAGCACATTTAGATCAAATCTGAAGAGGAAGTTTGAGCGTCTGTATGAGGGAACAGCGATGCAGAGGAACCCAACACTCCTGAATAAGATCTACTCAGAGCTCTACATCACAGAGAGTGAGAGTGGAGAGATCAGTAATGAGCATGAGGTGAAACAGATTGAGACACAATCCAGGAGAGCAGCAACAGAGGACATGGCCATCAAATGCAATCACATCTTTAGACCTTTACCTGGACAAGACAAAGCCATCAGAACTGTGCTGACAAAGGGAGTCGCTGGCATTGGAAAAACAGTCTCTGTGCAGAAGTTCATCCTGGACTGGGCTGAAGGGAAAGAGAATCAGGACGTCCAGCTCATATTTCCACTGCCTTTCAGAGAAATCAATCTGATGAAGGACAAAACACTCAGTCTTTCAGATCTTCTTCATGTCTTTTTCCTGAAACTAAAGAAATGGAAATATCCAGTGATGAATATAAAGTGTTGTTCATCTTTGATGGTCTGGATGAGTGTCGTCTGTCTCTGAACTTTAAGAGTAAAGTGAAACTCTGTAATATATCTGAATCAGCCTCAGTAGACGTGCTGCTGATGAACCTGATTGTGGGGAATCTGCTTCCCTCTGCTCTCATCTGGATCACCTCCAGACCAGCAGCAGCTGATCTCGTCCCCTCTGAGTGTGTCCATCGAGTGACAGAGGTACGAGGCTTCAATGAGCCACAAAGGAGGAATACTTCAGGAAGAGAATCAGTGATCAGAGTCTGGCTGACAAGATAATCTCACACCTGAAGTAATCAAGGAGCCTCTACATCATGTGCCACATCCCAGTGTTCTGCTGGATCTCAGCCGCTGTTCTGGAGAAGATGTTGAGTCGAGCAGAGAGTGGAGAGATTCCCAAGACTCTCACTCAAATGTACACACGCTTCCTGATCCTTCAGACCAACATCAAACGTGAGAAGGACTATGAGAAGAAGGTGACAGATGAAGACATGATCCTCAAACTGGGGAAGCTGGCTTTTCAGCAGCTTGTGAAGGGCAACCTGATCTTCTATGAGGAAGACCTGAGAGAGTGTGGCATTGATGTGACAGAAGCATCAGTGTACTCAGGATTGTGCACTCAGATCTTCAGAGAGGAGTTGGGCTTGTATCAGGGGAAAGTCTTCTGCTTTGTTCATCTGAGCATTCAGGAATATCTAGCAGCTCTATATGAGCACAAGTCCTTTATAATCAAGAACATTATTGATCAAGGTCGCCGTGATTTTGCCAAGTAAGACATGTTCCTGGATCAACATCTTTTGTTGATCCTGGATCAACATTTTTCTCCAAAAATATAGACTTAACCCAATCTCTACCCTAAACCTAACCCTACCCATAATTTATTCCTAAAATCAGTGAGAAATGATAGCTGATTAACAAGGGTGTCAAAGCACCTAACCTTGATCATAAGCCTAAAACTAATATTTCCTGAAAAGTTATCCCTCAATTCTGATTGGTTGATTGGAATGACGTTCCAGGATCAACAAGGATGTTGATCCAGGAACATGTCGTATTTGGTGAAATCACGCTCACCATTGATCAAACCAAAGAAAGACTTTTCTCTGTCTCAAGCTGGATGTGGTTTATATCTAAGCTGCATCAGAGAGCTGTGGATGAAGTTTTACAGAGTAAGAATGGACATCTGGATCTTTTCCTGCGTTTTCTTCTGGGTCTCTCACTGGAGTCCAATCAGACTCTGTTACGAAAACTACTACCACAGACAGGAAGCTGCTCCTACAACAAAGAGGAAACAGTTCAGTACATCAAACAGAAGATCAGGGAGAATCGTTCTCCAGAGAAATCCATCAATCTGTTCCACTGTCTGAATGAACTGGGTGATGATTCACTGATGCAGGAGATCCAAGATTATCTGATCTCTGGAGAAATAAAAGAAACCAAACTCTCCTCTTCACAGTGGTCAGCTCTAGTTTATGTGTTGCTGACATCAGAGCAGAAGATGGATGTGTTTGATCTGAAACCGTTTATTGGATCACAACATACAGCAGATGAGGTTCTTCAGAATCTGTTACCTGTGGTTAAAGAATCCAGATCAGTTCGGTAAGTGACGCTGAAAACAATCACTCCACTTTCAAAACATGATCACACTTATGATTTTAGCATGTGCTTTCTTTCTTAGAGACAAAATGGGCAAAATCTCACAGAATCACATTTCTGTCAGTGAGCAGGAGAGGTGTGTGAGACACATGTACTAAACCAGCTGAGGAGGTTTTTGTGTTTTTGTGAGAGCTGATGATTGTAGAGCTCAGTGTGGAAGATGAAGATGAAGGATTGACAGCAGCAAATCAACTGACAGCAGATAGATTTGGACTGCTTGTCCTCTAATTATGTTTAAATATATGTTTTACTGTCTGTTTGAATGATATTTGCATTTTGCAAAATTTCCACATTTCATTTCTTTAATTGCAGCTGGTGTCGGTTCATCATTCACATTCTTTAATCTGAACAGGTTGGGTTATTGTGGTGTCACAGATGAAGGTTGTGCTGCTATATGTAAGAAATAACTCACGACGGGTCATTGAATTAATAAAAAAATACATAAGTTAGTCCTGGTCCTCGAATCTGATTGGCTCTTTCCAGCCACATGTTATTCACCCAGTATTGCCATGGGAACCATTTGTAAGGGAAACAGGTCAATTTAGCTCAAAGGGAATTATTTCTTTATTTTGTAGGGAATTTCGACAGAATCACTGTTTTACGGCTGATCACTGAGTCGGTCAGCGATTCATTGAACAAGTCGTATAACATCAACTTTGCACTGGATATTAAAATCCAAAATATAGTGAAAACACTATTAATTAGCATAATAACAAGATCAGCAGTTTAAGACATTAACTTGTAAGCCCAAAACACAAGATACTTTTCTTTTCAATATAAATAAGCCAATAAGCTAATCTAACACATAAACATACACACTCATACATTCACACAAGTTGCAGAAAGAGAAAGTGAGGAAAGAATGAATTTGAGAGAGCGAGAGAAAATGTGAAATCCCAAGTTTATAGCAATATGTACAATTGCTTAGGCTTAAACAACCATCAATCACTTAATTAATCCTTGCATTGAGTTTCTCAATGAGGCTAAAACTTATATTAAATGCACCAGTTCAGCTAGAATCTGGAGGTACTTGCGTTGCATGTTCAGGGGGTTCCCTTGTTGTCATTGTGGCATAAAGGGGTTTCCCAAGGTTGCTGATTGGCTGGAAGTCCAGTAGTCGTTCGAAGTAACGTCTTGGGAAGCCAATGGTTGGACGTTGGCTGAAGATGCGGAGTTGTGGGCTGGTTGAAGTTTTGATGCGAGCACAGTCGGAGTTGGACTTGCAGACACGGCTTTGTGGCAAAACTTAACTCAGGACACGAAACTCTCAACGGAAAGAAAATAAACTAAAGTAAAAGAATAAAAGGATGTAACGAGACTAGATGGTTTTTCTTCTCATCGTGGTTAAATAACAGCGGGCGTGCAGGCTGAAGCACGCTGGAACGGCACTTGAAGAATGCAAAAAATGATGGCAAAAAGCATGGCTAAGAGCAGTGGTGGCAAAAGCCTTAATGCAAAAAGCAGTGGTGGCAAAAAGCGTATATTTTGTTGCATATTTTGGCAAAGGCATATTTTGTTGGTGTCCTGATTTTTTAAACTCGGCTGTTGGACACATCCCAAATGGTGTCTTGACCAATAAGGCATTGTCTTAGCTCTGGGTGTTACTACGTTTCTCCTCCCAAAACATTAATCAACATGTTATCTTATCAGTCACATGGTCCAAATTTTCCCGCTCTTGCAGAGTATAATTTGGATGTGATTTCTATAATAAGAATATAATACATTTTACAAAGAATTGATTGATAGAAACGTTAAAAGCATGATTTTTCAAACTCATACATACCCAACATAAATATAAACCTATAAACTTTTCAATAGTTATTCAAAAGACATACACAATGAGTGATTAGGTCATGATAGTCAAATGTGTGGGTTACATACATAATATGGAGTTATGTATAGAAATGATTAGTTGCTCATAAGTCCTTTTAGCATCATGTAGGTGCATATATACATGTAAAGGCAGTTTCTGTGCCATTCTGTGAACGTGAGGACGTGTTATGTGAAGACAAAAGAGGTTAAAAGGTCTCATAAGGAATCTCAGTCTGGTTCTTGTCTTCTAGGTGGGGGAAGTCAATGCAAGAAAGTCTTTAGTTCCTGATTTCTATCATGGATTTACATGTGACTCACTACAAGTCTCTTTGACCATCAATCTTGGTCACTTGCCCCAAATTTGACAAACTCCTTCCTGAGTTGGAATTATCAATAAGTGTTCTTTTCTTTTAATACTGTGAGCTGCTCAAAGCTGCTAGTTGGTGGACTTGCTTCAGACTCGTGGCGCCAGGGTATCGTGGACAGATTTATGACATTGTCTTGTTGTCCTGGGGCGCTTTGTGGAATTTGGGTCTTTGGGTTGTTTCAACCATGTTCTGATCGAATCTTAAAATGTCTGATTTGCTCTGATACCCTACATTTTTCACCATTTGTATCACTCCGCTTGCGGTGTTTCTCACACAGAGTGACAAATTCTATATAATTTTACAAACAATGCTGTTTTTGTGTCACAGAATGTAGTTTTGAGAGTTTTAGGTGAGAATGTACTTGTTTAGACTTCAAATATGCAGTTTGTTAATAAAGATAACGTCTATTTGAAAATTTGCTTCAACGTTTTCAGAGATATAATCTCCAGGATGTCAGCGGGCATTCAGCGCTCATGAAGCCTCCTGAGAGCGCCTCACCTCGGCCAGATCTTCTGGAATTTACCACTGGCTTTGATGTCTCTATAGTGGTTAAACATGAGATATATTTTGTTTTGGGTAAATCTATTGGGCAGCCTTTGGTCTCATTAATTTTGGCTGAGCGCAAAGTCTCATAACTTTATATTTTTATGTAACTTTAATGCTGTATCAAAGCACTCAACAAACAATATTTTATATAAATAATAATAGTATTTAATTAATAATAGTATTTGGTATTGAGAAACGGTCTGCATGTTAGTGATGGTGATTTTAATTACATTGTTGTGTGGTAAAGTCATTTTGATATTGGACAATTGTTTGACATTCCCTGAGCAAATTAAAGGACTGTGATTAAAGTGCATGACAATAATAAACAAAAAATTCTTCAAAGATTCCATAATATCTGTAGCATTAAAAAATACAATGTAATAGTATGAAGTAAGTGCAATACCAAGAAAACCAATTTATTTACCCCTACTGGGGCTTAGGCCACCGACAAGGGTTCTCCAGGCATCCCGGTCCTGGGCCAGTCTCTCCAACTTTCCCCAAGTGCGGCCTGTATTCTTGACATCAGCTTCCAGGTCTCATTGCCAGCTGTTTCGAGGTCTGCCCCTCTTTCTTTTCCCTTGGGGGTTCCATGTCAAGGCTTGCCTAGTGATGTTGGAAGCCAGTTTACGGAGAGTGTGTCCTAACCATCTCCAACGACGTTGGATGATCTCTTCGTCTGCTGGTTGTCTGCAAAGTCAAGGTCGTCCAGACATGTTTTCATGACCAGAAGGAACCAGAAGGAACAAAAACGGCAACAACAAACAACCCTGCCGCACTCCTGTTTGTACCAGGAAGGCGTCTGTGAATTGACCGCTGTGGACCATTCTACAAGTCAGTCCCTCATAAGAGTTCCTGATGATGTTAGTGATTTTCTCTGTCACCTGTAATGTCTAAGCAGCCTCCAAAGTGATGCCCTGTCCATGCTATCGAATACCTTCTCAAAGTCAATCAAATTGCCGTACAGGGTTGAGTTCCACTCGAGAGACTGTTCCAGGATGATGCACAGAGGCTGCAATCTGGTCCACATGATCTATCTTTGCAAAAGCCAGCCTGTTGGTCTCGTAGCTGGGGGTCGACAACGTCCTTCATCCTTTCCAGTAGAATCCTGTTAAAAACCTTCCCTGGGATGGATAGTAGTATGATCCCTCTATAGCAGGGTTCCTCAATTATTTTTCGCAGAGGGCCGAATTCTGTCAACAATACCAAGCCAAGGGCCACTGACCTATACATAGACTATATATTATTCTTATTATTACAATTATTATATTATTGTTGATGGTCACAAGATAAATATTCAGATATTTTCCCCCAGTAATCTGTTTTATTCAAACAATTATGAACATTTTTGCATTTAGATATAGAAGAACTTTGCCTGCTGAATATTAAAAACAAATGAACAAACAAAAAATCTGTATCTCCATGTCTGCCATGCAAATCAACTGTTCCTGCTCATCTCCAGACTGGATCTCTTCTCTCCACTTTCCCTAATTACAGATTCAATTATTAGATCTGTCAGCATTAATATTTTTACTTAGATTTTTTTGGGGGGGTCAAACTGTAACACTGTGTGTCCCAACCAGAAGTGACGTTATAAAAAGTATCTTTTCCATGTAATTTTTGTCCTAACCACCCGCAAGAGCGACACGTGACAATAAGCGACACGGAATTCTATTTTAGAAATGTTTTTTTATTTTCTGCGACGTCACGGCAGGAACAACATACATAATATGACAGTGATAATCTCAGGTAATGATTACGTGCTTTATTCAATGTTAAAAGTGTCTAATGTGAGTTTGAATATTATTTTGCGTGAGGTTTATAGCCATAGTGAAAGCAACACTAGATATTTTACCTCAGATCTTGAAAATAAATTAAAGCAAACTTAGGCTACATTAAAACTGTGAACTCACTGCGAACCAACATCCATAACAAAGATGGTATCACTCACTCACTCACTCACTCAAAACTGTTCAGTCCATTCACATTTGAATCATCTATTTTCCGTGTCCACTTTTCTTTACTTCACATTTGCCATGTTTTTGCTGTCACATAGTATCTGCACTGGATGTGACAAAGCATTGCAAATCATTTGAACTTTGTGTCAGTACACTATAAATAGAACGAGTCATCAGTTTACTGTCGGGGATTTGTCGCGCTGCGCTGCATCCAGTGTAGACAGCATCACTTATTATAATAACTATTGTATTTTGTTGAGCCGTGCCGCTCGCGTCCGGTGTAGATATGATGTAAGTTAATGTTGCTTTCTGATGCTGCGTTTGAATTTTCATGCCACGTTATTTGAAATTAGCACGGGCCAAACATTTTTCTTTGGCTGTCTATTGAGGAACCCTGCTCTATAGTTAGAACAGGAGCTAAAGTTGCCTTTCTTTGGTATCTTAATGAGACAACCGTCTTTTCATTCTGTGGGTACTTGTTCTTCTTCCCAAATCTTCTTAAAAAGGGAATGGAGCATCTCTACTGTAGTCTCTGTGTCAGCCTTTAATGCCTCTGCTGGAATACTGTTGGGTCCTACTGCCTTAACGCTTTTCAATTTCATAATGGCTTTACAGATTTCTTCCTTTGGTGCACTACAGTCTATTGGCAAATCTCTGTCTGCTCGTTGGATATCTGGTGGGTCCTGTGGGGCTGGACTGTTTAACAGCTCCTCAAAGTTTTCAGCCCATCTTCTCTTCTGTCCTTCATCGTCATTTATCTGTTTTCCATCCTTGTCTTTTACTGGTCTTTCTGGTTCACTAAACTTTCCAACTAACTTTTTGGTGGTGGCCTACAAGTCTTTCATGTTTCTGTTTCTAGCTGCTTCTGCTACTAGGGTCTCTACGTAGTTCTTTTTATCTCCCTTTATACTCACTCTTGTTTGCTTGTGTATATTGTTCCTTCCTGTGCCTTGGCTTTCTCTGCACATGTGCAGCTGTTGTTTATTTCTGCTTTCTTCTCTTTTCTATGTTCTATTTTCTTCAATCTTCCGAGATCCACTCCTTGTGATTGTACTTTAGTGGGCCCAAAACTTCTTGGCAGGTTTTCATCATCACCTCATTTACCATCTTCCATTTCTTGTCTACCGTTTCCTCTTCAATTTGTTCTTGCAGGACTTTAAATTTGTTCTTAAGTGTCATTTTAAAGTCCTCCAGTTTGGTTGAATCCCTCAGAAGTGCTGTGTTGAATCTATATCTCCGATTTGACTCCCTTGTCCAATTTCCCCTAAGTTTCAGGTTTAGACGGGTGACAAGGAGATGGTGGTCCGAAGAAACGTCAGCGCCTCGTCTGACTCACACATCTTGGAGGGACCTCCTGAATTTATTGGTAATACATACATGGTCAATCTGGTTCTCGGTGGAGAGGTCCGATGATATCCAGGTAGCCTTGTGTATTTGTATGTGAGGGAAGACGCTTCCTCCTATGACTAGATTTCTTGCAGCGCAAAGGTCAGCAAACCTCTCTCCATTTTTCATTCATCTCCCCCAAGCCCTCTCGTCCCATGACCTCCTCATATCCCAAGTTGTCTCGCCCGATCTTTACATTAAAAATCTCCCATTACATTGGTGACATCTCTTCCTGAGTGACTGCCAATGATGGTCTGCAATCTGTTGTAAAAGTCTTCCTTATTTTCCTCACTGTCATTTGTTGGAGCATAACACTGGATAATATTCATGTTTAGTCTTCTCTTCTTAGTTCTAAATGAAGCAGTGATGAGTCTTGGTCCATGTGCCTCCCATCCAATGAGTGCTCTCTGTGCAGTCTTGGAAAGCATGAAGGCCAGTCCCTGGGTGTGTGACTCATTTTCTTCTTCATGTCCTGAGAACAGCAGTAATTCTCCTGTGGCGAGCCTTTTCTGGCCGGAGTCTATCCATCTGGTCTCGCTAATGCCAAGGATAATTCCTCATCTCTGCTGCCACCTGCGCTGTCTTTCCAGATTCAAACATAGTGCGCACATTCCATGTTCCGATGATGGTGGTGGTCCTGGTGGAAATGATGGTCTTCGGCCTGGTAGCTTCCAATGTCTGGCTTTTACTACCCGGCTTCATAGCATCTCCAGCCGGAGATCCGTCCTCTCCCAGAATCGATAGGTCAGTTGAAATCCTTGTTGGCATTTCTGTAGCAAGATCTTTTTTACGGGGAGGGGTTGCTAGCCCTTCGTCCAACCCTCATCCTTTTACATCCAGGCTTGGGACCGGCAATGGTGGAGATATATATATTTTACTTTTACTTAGAATTACTGCGCTCCTGTTCTATTTCACTCTGTCTGTGGAAAACACAACATCTCAAATGCATTAAATATATTCACTGCTTGCCTTGGTGTATCCATTTGATCCATGATCGACATTAAGGGCTGCTTAACCCTCTGGGGTCGACAAACGCGTATACGCGTTTTGAGGCAGATTTTCCTGGTAAGGCCGAAATGAGCTTGAATTACTCTGCCATTTTTGATCGTACAGATAAAAGCAATACACCATTCGAATCTGTAAGGGGTCTACTTTTATTTGTATACACTCATAATAACAACTAAACTTTGTGCTTCTGAAGAATAAAGAAAACAAACAGGGTGCGCTTCTGTCTTCTCTGTCTCCATGAACTGTTTTTAGAAACGCGTCACTAAAATGAACTGTAACTCAGCAAATACTTCACACAGAGACATGACAAATATATCTATAGAAAGATTGAAGTGTCTACTTTGAAATGAAGCAAGTCTTATTGAAAACAAACATTCTGTGATGAAGTAATCCGTATGAAATCAACACGATGTTCAATCTGTCCCGTCTGACTCATTATCTCTAATGTGATCCCGCCCCCGCTGTTCATATGTAAATAGCCACGTGGTAAGTGCGCGCGTGCAAACGCCCCACAACACAAACAAAGAGGAGGTCCTCATCGCGGCTACTGTTCGTTTCTGGAAGACGCGCTGAGTAAAAGCAGGATTTCCCTCGAAAGAAGAACACGATTTCATCCAGCAGAGGAGATGAGTAAGTAATGTTTCTTTTTTACATTAGTTACCGTTTTATTGTGACACAAACTTGAATGGATTTACTAACAGTTAGCTGGGTTTCCCCCCAAACGACAACATGATGAATGCTACGCGTCTAAGAATGTTTAGACCATGTTTATTATTAATACTCGGTTCACAAATATATTTTAATAGCATGCTAAACAATAATAATTAGTTTCTCAGATATAAAATATCATTTTTTATAGCACAAAGTACATAGTTTTATTGTACAAAGCATGCTTGAGTCTGTGGCTACAGAATCATATCATAGACTACTATAAAATCATACATACTAGACTGTATGACTACAAAATCATAGTTGGGTTTTCCCAAACTATAATTCCTGACTACAATGTTTGAAATCGTGTAAAATATTTTGAATATGAAAGGCAATTCATTGTATTTAAATTTCTTACGGTGCGATGATGTTTTCATGCTCTATATAAAACAATAAAAGTAATATGAGTGTACACTGTAACATGATGAATGCTATGAGTCTAAGTATGTTTAGTACATGTTTATTATTAATAGCCTACTCTGTTCAGAAATAGATTTTAATAACGTGCTAAACAATAATAATTAGTTTCTCAGATATAAGATTTCTTTCTCTTTTATGATAGTGATATATATGATATTTATGATATATATATACAGATGTTCCTGATATTAACATGCTCACAAATGTTTTTTGTTTGTATTTTATTGAATCAGATACCAGCACCAGATGTATCCTGATGTCTCTTCAAACTGTTTTCCTCTGAGAGCTGCACCAACATCAGATGTTCAACTACACTGATATTCTATGTCAAAACAAGCTCCTTCTCTATTGATTGTTTTTTTCTTCTTGAATCCATGGAAAGAAGTAGAAACACTTAAATAAAACGCATAAATATCAGGTATGATTTACTTGTTTCACTTGTTGAACAGAACCTGTTGCAGGAATGACTCAAAGTCTGTTCACATCTCTGTGGTTAGATCAGTGTGCACAATAATGTGTCTTTGACCTTCATTATGTATGTTTTGATTATACTGTGTTGTAAATAAAATACAAATAATTTAAAAAAACCTTTTTCTTCAATCTCCTCACATTCTGTCTTACCTGCCTCAAAGTCACAGTCACACTGATGGGCCATTAGGGGCCCATAGGGGAGGGCCCTTTGTCTCTCAGGTGAGACTCACTTAATATTCATGGCCATTGCCACTCCCTCGCATATAGACCCTCGATCACAAAACATGTCTTGAAAATTTTAAATCAATATATTGTTTTCTGTGAATGAGTAAGCAGAATGATTTTCACATAATTCTGAAGTAAATATTCTAGCCTACAAGACTGATTACTCAAAAGTCTTGTTCAGGACTATTTAGTGTTGGTTTTATGGCCTTATTTCAGCTACATTTTTTTCCCCAAAACTTACAAACCACGCATAATATTTTTTTTCTAAAAAATGCAAACATGTACATCCATCTTGGTCACATATTATTGTAGCACAGTTTGTGCTGAATACAAAAAAAATTACATGTTGGTCAATAGTATGTTTTAAGTAGCTGAAATAAGCACAAATATCAGGGCATGTCAAAACATCTCAAGGGCCCCAAAATGACCTCGGACCCCAGAGGGTTAAGAATAAACATGCACATCAAATTATCCTGACTCACTGAACCTGGATCAAATTAGTGAGAATGTGTGAACTCAGATTGTTGTTTATGGAACCGCTTTAGCGCCGCTTGATTTGTCAGGTTGTTTCCAGTCAGGTTTTGGACTTTAACCCCCGCTTTTCTTAGCTTCTTTTTTAAAACAGCCCCCAGGTCTCGTAATGACAACCAGTCTGTTTTGAGAAAACGTGCACTTCACAGTCTAAAACTTAAAATTATAATTTCAAGGCTGGCCGGGTTGAGTCAGTCATATGAAATATTTTCTTGACAAATAAAACCATATATTAGCATGACATTCACTTTTTATGCTGACAAAATATAGTTTCTATTTAACTAATATGTAGGACAAAGTCAACCATAAATCTTAAGATAATTATTTGTGATGTTTTGGAAAGCCAAGTTATAATTAGTCATTTTTACCTGTATATAACTGAAGTACTCTACAAAATAAAAAGTAGTAATAAACTATATTGTTACCAGAACCCTTAAAATGAGCTAACCTATTGTAGTCAATTTGACTCAAACATGATAATATTTTTGACATCAGTCAAATCACCATTCTGAACACAGCCTACATCAGTGTAAAGCCCTAAACACACTGCACGATTTTGGGCTGTCCCAGACAAAAGATCGGCGTCGTGAAACAATCGTGGCATTTTCTGTGATTGTGGCTCCTAATCTGTGGTTCTGTGTCGTACAGTGAGAGAGGTTTAAAGACGACCGTGTCACGATCTTGCGACCAAAGGTAGCCTGCGATACATCATGATCATCACACAGTGTGTTTGCTGTTACAATCCACGTTTACTGACCAACCAATAAAAATGCGACATGAAATCAACATGGGGCTAAAACAAAACTACCTACCTCAAGCTCTTATCCCTTCCTCTTCCGCCACTTGCACTTTTTTCAGCACACGTAAAAAATACAGCTGCTAAAGTGTGATTTATCATGCTCTTTTTGTTTACCACTAGCGCATACTGATGACATTTTATTCTTCTATAGTAACGTGTCGCAGCGTACGAGTCAACAGGTGTCATCATTGCACAGTCTACACCAGGGGCCTGTACCATGATGGTGGCTAAACAAACTCCGGGTTACAGGATTAGTTTTGAGTTGACAAAACCAAACCGATGCAATCAGGCTTAATTGGTACCATGAAGCAGCTCATCAACTTTCTCTGTCAACTCGGCTTTGATCCTGCTATGATTACTCCACGGGCGTGCACATAAAAGAGTGACGCCGGCACCGAACAACCAATCGCGTTCAATATGGATAGAGCGAGAGCTGTCTATTTTTCTGCGGAGGAGCAAGAAGAATATAAACATGTGTTTCAAGCACGCAGTAATACTGTATCTGCTGCCAAAGCAAGAGAAGAGTGTTGGAAAAAGATCGCTGATTGCGTTAATGCGTAAATTAAACAAATATACATTCAATATTAATTAAAAATGATGTATGTGTGTGCGCGCGCGTGTATATGATGCCTTTACAATAAGGTTGTATTTGTTTAGAGAACGTAATGCATTAGCTAACATGAATTAACAATGAGCGATAGTTTTCAGCATTTATTAATCTAATGTTAATTCCGTTAGTTGTTCAAGTTACTCATGTTACTTCACTGTGCATTAGACGTAATGTTAACATTTTTATTTAAAAATTTATTAATGCTTAAATTAAAATGTATATACGTATACTGTATGTATAAACGTATTTGTATCTAAAAATGTTACTGTATATTAGGCCTGTGTCATATACATTAATAGGCTATTCATTGATTTTTAGATGCAACCCCAACTACAAACGTTCTTGGCAGCAGATAAAGACAAAATATAAAAATATCATTCAAAGTGGTGAGTATTTACCATAACCTTTATTATTTTCGTGAACATTTTCACAAAACTCTTTGCAGCAAACAGAAAAAGTGTGACCTTCGAAAACTGGGAGGGCCACCTCCCCAGAATACACTGTGGCAGAGGAGCTGGCTCTGAGTAGCAATAAGGCGGCCGATTATGGATGGTATTGGTACAGGTGCTGTACAATCTGACCCTGGTGCTGGCTCCTCTAAGCAAGTGACACTGGGTATGTGTGCAATGCATTACTACCTTTTAAAAGTTGTACATGTGGCTGACTGTATGTTCTGCAGTAGAGGAAATACAGTGTCCCTGTTGAAGCCGGCACACATTCACACAGTCTCCCACACAGAGGTGAGCTTGCAGCAGACAGAACACTATGAATATGCTTTACAACAGTTCCGCTTTACATTGGCCTACTTTTTATTTATTAGGGTGAAGCAAATGGCGAAGACACCCTCTCTGTGTGTTCTGAAACCATTGCTGAGGTGAATGCATTGTTTTTTGTTTATGGCACACATTTTAATGTCACACAAATGTGACTGGCCCTTATCTTTTATTGTAGGATTTTTCACAACCTGCCCCACAAACTGATGCCTCTACCTCAATGGGCTTCAGAAGGAATGTGAACAAGGTACTGCTTTAAACCCTTGACATAAATTACAGCCAGTCCTGTGCCTGTATTAACTCCTGCCTTGTCATTTGATTTACCTTAAGATTTGTAATGACTGTTTGTGGTGGAATTATGTTTCAGGTGGAAACTGACTCAGTCAGGGCCCTTTACAAAAGGAGCCTAGAATTGGACTGCACTCTAAAGGAGCTGGACTGTGAGCTGAGGAGCCTCAAATTAAAAAATTAAATTGGAGATCAAACAACTGGAAAAACAGATCTCAGTATGTGAACTTACTAAAACAGGAAACAGATTAGTATGAATACTCAATACTTATTAATGCATCTTTCTCTCTTTCTCCCTCCCTAGCCACATCAACAATAAAACCATTTGAGACCTATCTGCAGTTTCAATGTGCTTTTATTAAGTAAAATATTGTATGGTGACTGCATCTCTGACAGCTGTGCCAGCTGGGTGGTCAAGTGTGATTGGGTCAATTTCATCGGGAGAAGCTGGTTTAGTGGTGGTGCTTGCTCCTTTCTGATAGTGGCTATATTGTGCAGAATGGCACATGCAGCCACTATCTGTGATGCCCGCTCTGGTGACACCCTTAACAGCCGAAGGCAGTTGAAACGTGCCTTTAGGATGCCAAAGGTCATCTCGATCATGACCCTGGTTTTACTGAGGGCCACATTGAACCGGTTTTGTGGCCTTGTCTGAGGGTCAGGATAGGGGTTAGTAAAAATCTCTGGCATGCATAACCCTGTCTCCTACCAACAGGCCATCAAAAAGCCCTGTCACAGAACAGAAAAGGGAAAATTGTATAAGTTTTGCTTTGTCAATTAAAAGAACACTTTAAAGTGTTTTGTACTGTAACTTGCCTTCCTCAAAGCGCTGACACAACACAGACTCACGGAAAATTCGTGAGTCATGCACTGAGCCAGGCCATTTGGCATCCAAGCTTGTGATCATGCATTCATGATCACAAGTTATCTGAAGATGAAATGTACAGTAGATCATTGTCATATGTGTTAATGATTCATCTCACTGAAAATAAGTCATCTTGAATCTATAGTATACCTACCTGAACATTGAGGCTGTGAAAGGACTTTCTATTCACATAATCTGCCTCATGTTCTCCAAGAGCTGTGGAGATTGCAACATGTGTGCAGTCTATTGCTCCTATGACTCTAGGGAATCCTATCATAAGATTAATATATTTGTTAAAAGATTTAGAATAATATTAACATGTACTGTATTGTATAATTTAAGTGTTCTAAGTGAAATCTGCTTTCTGGGGAGAAAAAGTGAATGTATAAAAGTAAATCTGTTCATGTAGTGTCACCCTATCAGTCTTACCGGCAATTTTATAAAAGCCCTCTTTTATGGACATGGTCGATAAATGTCCGGGAACACTATGAATCTATTCATGTACCCCTGCAGTGCGAGGACCACCTTGCGAATGGTTCGACAAACCGTGTTTTCCCAAGGTTCTCTGCATCACCGACCGCATATAAGTACGCATCGCTTGCAAAAAACGCAACGCAATGCATACCATTTGCGGTACAGTAAGAGCATGACTTGACGTGTCACATTTGATATGTGCGGCTCAAGAAGTTCGCAAATATAAGAGATTCCTTCCGCGGAGAATCTGTATCTTTCATACAAGTAAGTATCAGGAAAATCTAGGGATTTTGTCTGTCCCTAAAACTCTTTCTCTGAAGTGCTCGTCTAACAATTTGTGTGGAGATGTCCACAGGATTTGGTAGAAAAGGTGAAGCCATTGCAACAGACCCTGGGATATGTGACGTCACCTATATGTTTCTTTGATCACAGCTGATTGGTCGAATTTCAGTCTGAGATCTCGAATCCAGAACATAACCTGCCCCGGAGCAGGTTAGCCGTGCAGCATAAGATACCATGGCGACAAACAACGCTTAAAGCCGAGCTACCTTCATGGTACCTAAAACCCAGAGTTGGGGCAAACTAAACTGAAACTTACCTGGCTAGCCAGCTAATCCGGCTTCATGGTACAGGCCCCAGGCATCCTCAAATCTGGCCCACTCCTGCAGAGTTTAGCTCTAACCCTAATCAAACACACCTGAGCATGCTAATCAGAGTCTTCAATATCATTAGAAAATCACAGGTAGGTGAGTTTGATCAGGGTTGGAGCTACAGGTGCGTCTCAATAAATTAGAATGTCGTGGAAAAGTTCATTTATTTCAGTTATTTAACTCAAATTGTGAAACTCGTGTATTAAATAAATTCAGTGCACACAGACTGAAGTAGTTTAAGTCTTTGGTTCTTTTAATTGTGATGATTTAGGCTCACATTTAACAAAAATCCACCAATTCAACAAATTAGAATACTTCATAAGACCAATAAAAAAAACACAAACATTTTTAGTGAATTGTTGGCCTTCTGGAAAGTATGTTCATTTACTGTATATGTACTCAATACTTGGTAGGGGCTCCTTTTGCTTTAATTACTGCCTCAATTCGGCGTGGCATGGAGGTGATCGGTTTGTGGCACTGCTGAGGTGGTATGGAAGCCCAGGTTTCTTCTCCTTCAGCTCATCTGCATTGTTGGGTCTGGTATCTCTCATCTTCCTCTTGACAATACCCCATAGATTCTCTATGGGGTTCAAGTCAGGAGAGTTTGCTGGCCAGTCAAGCACACCAACACCATGGTCATTGAACCAGCTTTTGGTACCTTTGGCAGTGTGGGCAGGTGCCAAATCCTGCTGGAAAATGAAATCAGCATCTCCATAAAGCTTGTCAGCAGAAGGAAGCATGAAGTGCTCTAAAATTTCCTTGTAGATGGGTGCGTTGACTGTGGACTTCAGAAAACACAATGGACCAACACCAGCAATCATCACAGACTGTGGAAACTTCACATTGGACTTCAAGCAACATCGATTCTGTGCCTCTCCACTCTTCCTCCAGACTCTGGGACCTTGATTTCCAAATGAAATGCAAAATTTACTTTCATCTGAAAAGAGGACTTTGGACCACTGAGCAACAGTCCAGTTCTTTTTCTCCACAGCCCAGGTAAGACGCTTCTGTCGTTGTTTCTGCTTCAGAAGTGGCTTGGTAGCCCTTTTCCTGAAGACGTCTGAGCGTGGTGACTCTTGATGCACTGACTCCAGCTTCAGTTCACTCCTTGTGAAGCTCTCACAAGTGTTTGAATCAGCTTTGCTTGACAGTATTCTCAAGCTTGCAGTCATCCCTGTTGCTTGTGCACCTTTTCCTACCTAAATTATTCCTTCCAGTCAACTTTGCATTTAATATGCTTTGATACAGCACTCTGTAAACAGCCACACCTTTCAGTAATGACCCTCTGTGACTTACCCTCTTTGTGGAGGGCGTCAATGTTCGTCTTCTGGATCATTTCCAAGTCAGCAGTCTTCTCCATTATTGTGGTTTCAAAGAACAAGATATACCCGAAATTTATACTGTAGGGATGGTCATTTATTGAAACTCAAATGTAAATATTCTAATATTTTGAGATACTGATTTTGACTTTCATGAGCTGTAAGCTCTAATCATCAAAATTAAAACAAAAAACTTTTGAAATGTTTTACTTTACATGTAATGAATCTAAAATATATGAAAGTTTCACTTTTTGAAATAACTTACAAAAAAAAAAAAAAAAATTTCACGACATTCTAATTTATTGAGATGCACCTGTAAACTCTGCAGCAGATTGGCCTTGCAGGGAAAGATTTGAGGAACCCTGGTCTACACACACATCGTAGCATCGTTTATTAGATCCATGTTGCACAGTGTGACATGCAGTGATCTTATAGGATTACTAAAATCGTGCAGTGTGTTGGGCTTTACAGGGTAAGAGAAACAGGTAAAATTAACTCAAAGGGAATTAATTATGATATTCATAAGGAATTTTGACAGAATCACTATTTTTACGGTTGATTAATTGAATCAGCCAGCGATCAGTTGAATGAGCCGTATAACATGAACTCTGCAATGGATATTAATATCCAAAGAATAGTGAAAACACTATTTATTAGCATGGTAAGAAGATCGGCAGTTAACTTGACACATAACACAAGATACTTTTCTTTTCAATACAAACAAGACTTTTGTAATAACTTTGATTAGCTCTTCATTTAAGCTTTTATTTAGAATTTTAGCTTTAGGAAATCGAATCATAGAGATTCGCTATTGCTTTAAGTTGAGTTGAAGGCTGCTCGTTCCCTGGATGGTTGCTTGAGGGAATCCCGAGACTGTTGATTGGCTGCTGGTGCGGTCCTTGCGTGGCGTCACTGGGGAACCTCTTCGGTGGTTTCTTTGTGACGTTGAAAGTGACGCGCTCACTAGAAGTTCTGCTCAGAGTTCGTTTGCGTAGCTTCAGGTCCTAACAGTTTCTTCAGTGAGAAGTTGACAAAGTGTTTTAGTTCTTGTAGATGATCAGCTTGTTGTTAAGTCTGTAGGTGCTTCACAGCGCGATCAGGGGAAGCAAAGCCAAAGTTTTCAAGCAGCGAGCCTCAGTTTTCCAGCAGCGAGCAAAGCCGGGTATCTGTTTTATCGGACTGATTTCAGTCCATCCCATTCACTGTTTGATCCAATCACATTGTCTCTGTAGGGCGGAGCCCCGCCCCGCACGGCCTCATTCCGTGCATATATTATCCGCTTAAAAATATGTCACATGGAGGAAATATCCTAGCATATTTATATAAAGTGTTATAATCATGCCTTATGATGCTAAAAGTCAACATTCATTCTCACCACATAATCACTATCAAGACAAGCATTAATTCAATACCAAACATAACGTATTTGTCATACCGAATACATATACTAATTTTACCTAATAAACGTGTTAAAGCATAGATTAAAAATATAAAATATAAAAATATAAAAACTAAACCCTAATAACCACAGCAAGCTTATAAAAGGCATAAAATACCGCATTAATATATATTGTCTCTTGAGTATATTGCTTTAATAGCAGCAGTCTTTACTGATTGTCCTTTTGGCAAAGTCCATAAGAGTTTGGGTGTTCTTTGCACAAGAAGAGAAAAAGCGCATTCCTTCGAAGGCGGAGAACGAAGATGAGGTCTTGAGGTCATTAGGGTGTCACGTTGTGTAGCTCTGGTGATTTTCTTAGCTCAGACGGAGCTATAAGTCAATCGTTTGTGTTTATCAGAAGCGTAGTTTATGGTAAGCGGGTCGCAGTATCGCGAGCGCTCTGACTCTGGAACCTCTCCAAATAAGCAGTTCTTTGTTCTTAAATCCGTGCAGATGTAGCGCTGTCATTTCATCCTCAAACTTATCGTGGTTTACGAGTCTCCCGAGGTGATAAGGAGAGTATGGCAGGACGCTAGTCAGAAAATTGGGGCGTTGTGTTGGTCATTTGTTAATTTTACGACTCGGCGTGGAGGGGGAAACTCCGTGGAATGTGCTGAGTTGAGATTATATGTGTGTGTTCTTTTCGACCAGGTTCTACACTTTATTGGACAAATCTAAGACATAAACTAATCGAACACATAAGCACACATGCTCACACATTCACACAAGTTGCAGGAAGAGAAAAAGTGAGGAAATAAGGGGTTTCAAGAGGGTGAGAATATGGAATCCAAACTTTATAGCAATATACATATGCAATTTCTTAGGCCTGAATGACCATCAACCATTTAATTAACTATTTAATTAACGAGTTTTCAATGAAGCTATGAAAATTTATATTAATTGCACTAGCTCAGAATCTGAAGGTTTACCTGTGTTGCCTGTGTTAGTGGATTTAATCTGTGGATTAAATCTGTTGCTGCTTTTCTTCAGTGGCATCATCCGCTGAAAGGGGTTTCCTAGGTTGTTGATTTGCTGAAGGTCTAGTAGTGTCTGGACTCTGGAGTGATGTCTTGCATAGCCAATCATTTGGTGCTGACTGATGAATGTTGTGGAGTATCAAGGCAGTTTCAGTTTCAGTTTCAGGACGGGTAGACAGAGTCAGAGACACGGCTTTGCAGCAGAACTTAATGTAGAAAATGAGACTCGACAGAAAAGAAAGAAACATACGTAAAAGACAGGCAAGAAAAGAAGAGTGTGACAAGACAAGATAGCTTATCTCATAATAGTAGAGGAGCAGCAGGCTTTGCAGGCCTGCAAACATGCTGAAAGAGTTCTCGAAGAATGAAAAAATCATAATATTAATATTAACAACAATATTTTTTTCTGTATTTTTAATGTAAAAAATGCAGCCTTGGAGAACATAAGATAACATTAATATTAGTGCTGTCAATCGATTAAAAAAAATAACTAATTAATCACACATTTTTTTCTGAAAATAATCGTGATTAATCCCACCTAACGTTAAAGTTTTTAATTATACTTTTATATTGCAGTAATTTCACATTCAATATTCAAATTAATGTAGGAACAGCATAAAGAAAGTATATTTTTAATATTTGTTAAATGTTATTTGTTAAAATATTTTTTTATGACTGAAGGCAAGTATCACAGATACCAACTGATGTCTCTATGAATTTTTCCCCTAATATTTAACCATTGACTATAGCCATTCAACATTACAGTATAATTGAGAGCTATCAATTTAACACTTATTAGACCTTAAAAAGAACTTTTAATTTAAGTGAACTTAGAACAATCTTCACATAAACCCATTATAATAAATGTCATATAGCTACCTGTGCCCTTCAGCAAGAAAATATAGTCTAATTTAATAAAGTTAGCAAACACTAAATACTAAATTAAATTGAGATAAAGCTTTAAACTTGATTTCCTCTATTTTATTTTCTTTGATTAACAGACATCACAGCAGCTGGTTATTAGCATATTTTGGCTGCTTTAAGAGCTGCTGCTGAACTTGACTGATACTGCACGGATCTGATTCTGCTTTAAACGTGACTCAAATAATAAATATTTACATGCACAGTTTTAAGGCAGCTTTAATTACCGTATTGACCCGAATATAAGACGACCCTGATTATAAGACGACCCCCCTTTTTCCAGATGTACCTAGGCTTTTTGAAAACCAATTCTTGTTTTTTTTTTTTCTCTGTAAAACACATTTTTTTTCTTAAATTATTTTCATATTGCATATTTTTCCTATTTTAATTTTTGTTTTGAAAGTATGGTAAATACTGGTCAAATATACCATTACAATGACATTTAAAAATATACACTTTTTGATATACCATAAAAATAACAGGTAGCCCATATGAATTATACATTTAGGCTATCCATCTCATAGTAGCCATTGTAGAAGTGAAATCTTATTGTAGTCTTCAAATCTGGGTACTGTCTTATGTTTGAAAATCACTTGCAGAAGTTTGGTCCCATCAGGCTAACATGACAGTCACGACTCATGCAGCTGTAAGCTTTTCTTTTTCTTTTGTTTTCACTCGCGATCTTTACAGCATGTTACATCACGTATTTCATGGCACACTCGTTTTATGCATTTTTGGCGCCACCTATTGTTTTGGGTGTATTATTGACATGTCAAAGTCTAGACCCTGAATATAAGATGACCGCGTTTTTTCAGATGTATTTCCAAGAAAAAAACATTGTCTTATATTCGGGTCAATATGGTACCTTTTTTTTGTAACTTCATGACTTAACTGACTACATAACTACAACATTGCATGCTCATAGTTTCATTTGGATTTGAATATGATACAGTGCTTTAATATTGCCTAATAGAGCGCGCGCCGGCACATTTGTGCATGCAATTGAAGAGCACGCACTAATAGCACAGTATAACGGCAAACAGGACAGGAAGATTAATTTTTATTGACATATGGCCTGACAACATCTCATCTGACCACAGTTCACTGATGTTATACTGAAGCTGCGTCGTTACTTGTACTGTTTCCACACTCGTTTGACTCACGCCTGGGGCTGAGGTGAAGTTGGAGCGTGCATCTGAAAAGTCTCCCATTTGATGTGCTTGTAAAGATGTTCCAAGACTAAATAAACGCAATAAACACAATTCTTTAGCAGTTGTGAGTGGGTTAGCCAAACCTAGCCCTGCCCCTGCGTTATATAATTGCGTTAAATATTTTTAATGTGTTAAACTGTAAAAATTAACAAACTGATTTTGACACCACTAATTAATATATATCTTTTCACAATATTACTGTTTACTGTATTTTTGCATGAGACACTTCTTTAAAAAACATAAAATCTCACACCACACTTTTGAACAGTAGTGTATAAAGTGACAAAAATGTGCTATAAAGTAGTCAAATGACTCATGCAATATATTCCACATATTCTGAAATCATAATAATAGCTTTATTAATAATAATGTAATAGATTTTGACCTCATTCACCACATGCTAGTAAAAAAGCCTGCTCAGAAGTGATTCAATTGGCGTTTTAGTAGAAGAGCACATTCTTAAAAATAAAGAATTTTCATTTGCATTGATGGTTCCTTTAAGAACCTTTAACATCCATAGAACCTTTTCATTCCACAGAGGTTCTTTAGATTTTTACAATTTTCTTCACACTAAGAAAAATGGTTCTTTGGGGAACCATAAATTGATCTTTTATGGCATCACAGCAAAAATCCCCCTTTTGGTCCTGTATTTTTAATTTCTTAACTATCCCATTTTTTTCCTCATTTAATATCTTGTTTTACAAAAAAAAAAAAAAGATCACATTATGGAAGCAAAATCTGTTTCAAATGCTGTTTTTATGGAAGTGTTTTCATCATTACCTGCTGGTGTTTCTTCTGTGTTACTGTTCTTGTATAAAAACTAATGAAAGCCATATTCTCTGACAGTGAGAAATTTTACGTTATTGATGCTTTTCTCATGGGATAGAGAGCAGTATGTTTTTGTTTCACATGTCACTTTCTCCATTCATGAATAGATAATATGATCTAATTTGTTTCCATAGTTACAATTTAGTTCATTTAACTTTGTAGTCTTGTGTGATTATTTATGATCAGTTATTGTCTATGCATGTTTGCTAGCTGTGCTGTTGTGTTTTTATTCTTCTTTGTATTTGGACCCTTTTTTGTTGACCGTTTTGTTCATTTAAATAAATGCAATTGCAATTGGATCCACTATTCCCTCCCTGCCTGGTCATGACAGGTGTTTTATGAAGAGCTGGATTACTGAAACATATATTTAAGATCTAAAGGAAGCCATATATTTTTATAGCCTTACATTCTTTCTTAAAGATAACACCATCAGATGTATTCACTGATTACTGAATTTACTTCAGTTGTATCACTACAATCAAAGGTTTTAATATCATGTTAATATCACTGTTTGTTTTGTTTTCTACATAGACTATGTGGGTGTAATCTCACTGCTCAGTCCTGTGAGAGTTTGTCTTCAGCTCTACAATCCTCTAACTCTGTCTTGAGAGAGCTGGACCTGAGTAACAATGACCTGAAGGATTCAGGATTGAAGCTGCTTTCTAATGGACTGAAGAGTCCAAACTGTCAGCTGCAGATACTGAGGTAAATGTGTTTTGATTAAATAAATAAAAATAAAAATGAGAAAAAAAAAAGTTAGTGAAGGATGCAGTGTATTTGGAAATTGGCACTTTTTTCCTGAATTCTTTTCTTTTTTTTTTTAATGTTCAATTTATATATTTTTATGTTATTGAAAGGGTATGAAACCTTTGGCAAAAATCTGATTCCATCAACTAAAAGAATAAAAACAATGACAAAGAGAATATTATTAAAGGTGTAGTAGGAGATCTTGGAAAATGCTAACTTTAGCCTGATAGCACTGAAAGCGAACGTCCCACCCTCCCTGCAATCACCGTCCAAAGCCATGCCCCCTGAATGCATATACGCTCACAGATTGAATAACAGAGACAACATTACTACAATAGGCTACATCAGCGGTTCCCAATCCCAGTCCTCACCATGATTCCAGTTCGAAGCGAGCGTATATGTTACATACAAAGGGGATTAAAGTGTGCGAGAGACGTAAATTTAAATAGTATTTATTTACAGAGGTATATTATGTCACACTTTTCTAGTAAGATTTGTCTGTGTGAAGACGCTGTGCAGCGCAAATCCTTGAATGAATGTTCCGAAGTGAAATAAACTTCCAACGGATTTTTCCTGCTCAGGGAGTAGGGAGCAAAGAACACTGTGTAGGGATCATATCAATCGGAACACAGTTCATGCACGTAGCTCTCTTCTAATGAGCTGGTTAACTGAATCAGGTGTGTTAACTAAGTGAGACATGCAAAATATGCAGAGCGAGGACTGGAAATGGGAACAGCGCTGGGCTACAACATGTCATTCACCGGAGAGAAAGCTTTATAGAACAGTTAAAAGTACTACAATACCAGGAAGGAAGATCGGGTTGTTGATGTTTGCCTGTCATTCTGGCTCTGTCTGCACAGTGCGCGTGATCGCACCGATTACGTATCCTGTCTGCGTGAACCGGGTGCGCAGAGGTATGCTAATACATCTGTTGACAGGCAGGTAGGAAAGCTAATTAAAACACTCGGAGGCCTCGGACCGAGCGTTTTGATTGGATGAACATTTCTTGGTCCTTCGCCTTCCACAGAATATATAAATAGGGATAAATACATTTAGACCACTTAACTTAATGATTGCTATCGGGATGTGAGGAGACTTTCAACCAGCATAACAAAAAATGTTTCTGAAGACAATCACCTATGGCACCTTTAAGTTAATCATGGCGTGCATAAAATTATTCACACAAGGTCATCAGTGGTGTTCACATGACTAGAAACACCAGTGATTTTCATTTTAAAAAATGCATTTTACAGCTACAATGCCAAAAGCTATAATCAAACCACATGTTGGAAATCATGCTATACCCTTTAAAGTATGACATTTAAAAAAAAAAAAAAAATCCTCAACGGTGACCTCAACAGAATATTAGAGATGTTCCGATAACCTTTTTCCCTTCCCGATACAGATTCCGATACCTAGGCTCAGGGTATCGGCCGATACCGAGTACTGATCCGATACCTGGGTGTGTATCTGGTTATACAGCTGTATGTACTATTAGCCCTGTATGAATTGATACAATTATTTTATGGTGTGCTTCACCATATACAGGTGATATACAGTATATATACAGGTGCATCTCAATAAATTAGAATGTCGTGGAAAAGTTCATTTATTTCAGTATTCAACTCAAATTATATGTATTAAACAGTTTATTAGGAACAAACAAATAAACAACAGAAGAGTCAAGACGTTGTGGGTGCAATATCCAAAATATCCAAAACAGTGGCAGGAAACTGGAACCCAGGAAAACGGGAGTCAGCAGAAACTGCATGAGAAAACACAAAACAGACGTGAGCAACACAATGAACAGACAAAGACAAAGCAAACATGGTGACAATACATACACTAGCAGTCAAATTTTGTAAACAGTAAGATTTGTAATGTTTTTGTTTTTAAGAAGTGTCTTCAGCTCACCAAGCATGCATTTTTTTCATCCAAAGTACAGCAAAAACAGTACATTATATTTATTATAATATATAGGCCTACATATTTTTACTATTCAAAATAAATAAAGCACCCCCCCCCCACACACACACACACTAAAATTAATAAATAAATTAGTGAGCATGTTGATAGGCTTATCAGGAGCAACTATATTATTACATTAGCAACCACCAATATTGCCCACATGATTTTATAACATAGATGCACACAATGCTTTGCATGTATTATCATACAATACAAAAACAACATAGTTTGGGAAATATTCAACTAGTAAATGCGTTTAACTTTGTCACAACAACACATTATCTAATGCCAATAAGAAACATTACTTACTCGGTATAAAAGATCTCCTCAGATTCTTCCTCTCAGCGCGTTTCTGAGGTAAATACAAGGCTCATTCCTCACAGCGTGTTCTTCCAAAACTGAAAAGTATCCGAGATGAACCTGTTGCTGCTTTGTTTAAGGTGATGTGGGCGTTTACATGCAGCGTGTCTCACGTGGAGATTTGTAATATCAATAGCGCGAGCAGCGCGTGGGCGTGACCTAATTAGAGATAATGAGACCAGACGGAAAAACTGGACCTGTCGTTGGTTTCATACGGATTACTTACTTCATTTAAGAGTAGACATGTGTAACCGGTGCTATATTATTAATTTCACTCAAAATTTCTCTCCTTGTAATTATCAATTATTTTATATTTATTTAATTCTATATTCTCAAAATTATTCTTTTAATTTCAATTTCTTATATTTAAGATTTCATGTTTTCATAGTTAAGTTTGTTTTCAGTGGCTGGTGTATTGTGAATATGGTACATGGTTCCTTTTAAGTGTTGTGTTCCGGTTCCGGCTGCTCTCCCTCAGTTCGCGGCAAGCGCGATTGAGGAGAGGTGAGTTGCACTGAAGCTCCGTCTAAAAAGTATCATATGAGTTTTGTTCATCGTAATAATACATGTAATTTTGTTCTAAAATGAGTTTTGTTCATCGTAATAATACATGTAATTTTGTTCTACAATGCACTTTACTCTTATTTAAACATGTATGAAGTTTGTATGAATAATATGAAGCATGTATTTTTGTCGAGAATTCATGAGTTCATTAGCATGAGTGTGCAAGCTTCGTGGTTAAAATAATCCCTTTCACTGATAGGTTGACGATACAAATGTGAAAGAAGGCCACAGATTCAAGCTTGTTATGATTTGATTTTATTCATGCAAGTATGTTCTCATTCATGCTTCTAATATTGTTTTGAATTTATGTAATGTTTTATTCTTTTTTATGGAATATGTTGAACACTGTTTGATTTGATTATATGAGAAAATGAAAACTGTAAAATGCCGCTCAGTTCGCGGCAAGCGTGATTGAGGAGAGGTTGACGATACAAATGTGAAAGAAGGCCACAGATTCAAGCTTGTTATGATTTGTGTTTTATTCATGCAGAATAAAATGTGGCCTGAGTAATTCTCATTGCCTGATTCAATTCATCCACTCAACGCAGAGCTAAATGAAGACCAGTCACACATGTCAGTCTTTCTATAGATATATTTCTCATGTCTTTGTGTGAAGTATTTGCTGAGTTACAGTTCATTTTAGTGACGTGTTTCAAAAAGCAGTTCGCGGAGATAGTGAAGACTGAGAACGTTTGTTTTCTTTATTCTTCAAAAGCACAAAGTTTAGTTGTTATTATGAGTGTATACAAATAAAAGTAGACCCCTTACAGATTCAAATGGTGTATTGCTCTTATCTGTACGATCAAAAATGGCAGAGTAATTCAAGCTCATTTCGGCCTTATCAGGAAAATCTGCCTCAAAACGCGTATCCGCGTTTGTCGACCCCAGAGAGTTAAATAAATTCAGTGCACACAGACTGAAGCAGTTTAAGTCTTTGGTTCTTTTAATTGGGATGATTTTGGCTCACATTTAACAAAAACCCACCAATTCACTATCTCAACAAATTAGAATATGGTGACATGCCAATCAGCTAATCAACTCAAAACACCTGCAAAGGTTTCCTGAGCCTTCAAAATGGTCTCTCAGTTTGGTTCACTAGGCTACACAATCATGGGGAAGACTGCTGATCTGACTGCTGGTTGTCCAGAAGACAATCATTGACACCCTTCACAAGGAGGGTAAGCCACAAACATTCATTGCCAAAGAAGCTGGCTGTTCACAGAGTGCTGTATCCAAGCATGTTAACAGAAAGTTGAGTGGAAGGAAAAAGTGTGGAAGAAAAACATGCACAACCAACCGAGAGAACCGCAGCCTTATGAAGATTGTCAAGCAAAATCGATTCAAGAATTTGGGTGAACTTCACAAGGAATGGACTGAGGCTGGGGTCAAGGCATCAAGAGCCACCACACACAGACATGTCAAGGAATTTGGCTACAGTTGTCGTATTCCTCTTGTTAAGCCACTCCTGAACCACAGACAACGTCAGAGGCGTCTTACCTGGGCTAAGGAGAAGAAGAACTGGACTGTTGCCCAGTGGTCCAAAGTCCTCTTTTCAGATGAGAGCAAGTTTTGTATTTCACTTGGAAACCAAGGTCCTAGAGCCTGGAGGAAGGGTGGAGAAGCTCATAGCCCAAGTCCAGTGTTAAGTTTCCACAGTCTGTGATGATTTGGTCCATGGATGATTTTGGTCTGCTGGTGTTGGTCCATTGTGTTTTTTGAAAACCAAAGTGCTTGATTGGCCAGCAAACTCACCAGACCTGAACCCCATAGAGAATCCATGGGGTATTGTCAAGAGGAAAACGAGAAACAAGAGACCAAAAAATGCAGATGAGCTGAAGGCCACTGTCAAAGAAACCTGGGCTTCCATACCACCTCAGCAGTGCCACAAACTGATCACCTCCATGCCACGCCGAATTGAGGCAGTAATTAAAGCAAAAGGAGCACCTATCAAGTATTGAGTACATATACATTTATATATACTTGAGCACACTTTCCAAAAGGCCAACAATTCACTAAAATGTATTTTTTTATTGGTCTTATGAAGTATTCTAACTTGTTGAGATAGTGAATTGGTGGGTTTTGTTAAATGTGAGCCAAAATCATCACAATTAAAGAACCAAAGACTTAAACTACTTCAGTCTGTGTCGTTGAATTTATTTAATACACGAGTTTCACAATTTGAGTTGAATTACTGAAATAAATGAACTTTTCCACGACATTCTAATTTATTGAGATGCACCTGTATGTGACCCTGGTCCACAAAACCAGTCTTAAGTTGCTGGGGTATATTTGTAGCCATAGCCAAAAATACACTGTATGGGTCAAAATTATAGATTTTTCTTTTATGCCAAAAATCATTAGGACATTAAGTAAAGATCATGTTCCATGAAGATATTTTGTAAATTTCCTACTGTAAATATATCAAAACTTAATTTTTGATTAGTAATATTCCTAAGAACATCATTTGGACAACATTAAAGACGATTTTCTCAATATTTAGATTTTTTTGCACCCTCAGATTTCATATTTTCAAATAGTTGTATCTTGGCCAAATATTGTCCTATCATAACAAACCATACATCAATGAAAAGCGTATTTATTCAGCTTTCAGATGATATATAAATCCCAATTTCAAATAATTGACCCTTATGACTGGTTTTGTGGTCCCGGGTCACATATATTATGATAATCAAGTATTATTTAGTGATAGAACTTTAGTAATTAGAATAAAAACTTAGTAACCATGTGTGAATGCATATTAGTAATTTTAACTGAACTTAGGACTGGTGGTGGCGCTTTTTTTGTCATTCAGTGTTTCTGTAAAAAAACTATCAATAATACTGATAAGATAGTAGAATTCATAGTATGATTACTAAGAACAATATAAAACGCACTAAGGATTAACGAGCTGCTGGACTCATGAATATTAATCACGTTGTCTGCATTGGCTCGAACTGATTTGCTGAAATCAAAACAGGGACAATAATAGCTGAGCGCCAGCCAATGAGATTGTCGTTTGCGCATTAGCTCTGCCTACTACCAGAGAACCCAGCAATTCTTAAAAGCTGAAGAATTCCAAAAGGAACTCTGTTATTTTGACAGGAAAATACAACAAAGAATATCGTTTACATACCATGCAGAATTGACACGCTACATGTAAGACTCTCTCGCTCTCTCTCTCTCCCTCTGTCTCTTTTCGTGTGAGAAATAAGCAAAGCGACGGCGAGTCATGCGCTTCACACTAGAGCTTACGGTACATCAAATACAGGTGCGCTGCGCATCCATTCAGATGATCTGAAAAGCAGCACAGATCGCTTGACGGAGAGTGAAACGCTCAGTCAGTGTTCAGCGAGTGAAAATATGTCTGTGCTAAACTTATACATAGCCTCCATCTCACACACTGGCGAGTCAAATCCGAGCATTTATTAGCCAGTGGCTAATATTAGACATCATTTAGTCACCCAGAGTGAAGATTTAGTCACATATGCGAGTGATTTACTGGCAATGTGTTAGCACATTTGTATTTCTTCACTGCTCTAAATAGTGGTTGCTTGTGGCAACACAGCACAACTTTCTGTGTTTGCATTCTGAGCAGCGAAGAAGAATTGATTTCCGATTTGCAGCATTAAGCAAAGCTAGCAGGCATAACTATAGGTCTTGTTTAAGAAAATGGTATCGAATTGGTACATGGGTTCAAGTACTCGCTGATACCGATGCCAGAATTTTTTGTGGTATCGGTGGAATTTCCGATACTAGTATCGGAATCGGAACAACCCTAAAGAATATTTCTGTTAACTGAAAAGAAACTCCAGATATGCCATGTGCTTTTCTTTGTGGATCTATAAGACACTAGATTGTCTGATTGTACTACTAATGTGATGTGGACTGTTGTTGTGTTTGTAGGTTGTCTGGCTGTATGGTGACAGAGGAAGGCTGTGGTTATGTGTTTTCAGCTTTGAGTTTGAACCCCTCACACCTGAGAGAGCTGGATCTGAGCTACAATCACCCAGGAGATTCAGGAGTGAAGCTGTTCTCTGAAAAACTGGAGAATCCAAACTGTTCACTGGAAAAACTCAAGTAAGTTAAGTATGTTATTTCAAGCATAAAAATTCAGAGCACAAATTCTGAGTATGGGACACCATACTTAGCCACACCTCACACCCTTTCCATCCTTTCCTTCTCTCAGTTACTCACACCAGCAAATGATTTGGTCTTTTTTATTTGCTACAACATGGGTTTAGTTAATGCATGCTGATGAATAGTTTTTCTGTTATCATAGTTTGTAGTTTGATACAGTATCATTGTCAGCTTCACGTCAACCTAACTACATCATCACTGCAGCTGTAGACTCATGAGATCTATTCACACTGTTCAGCTAAATATTTTTAGAAGTTGGTAATTTATAAACTTGATAGTCTTGAAGTTTGTTTACTTGTTTGAGATGTACAACATTCACATGTAAATGTTAAACAAACACTACCACTACTGCTCCAATCATGTTGTTTCAGACATATTTCTTTATAGAACATGTTGTTTATAGAACATGCTGTTTTTTATAATACATTGTGGATAATCAAATTTACATTTACAAATTTTCCTTGATCTTTTGACATATAACAGGTCAATGTACTTTAACCCTCTGGGGTCTGAGGGTGTTTTGGGGCCCCGGAGAAGTTTTGACATGCCCTGACATTTGTGCTTTTTTCAGTTGCTTATAAATATTTTAATGGCTAAAGTCTAAAAACACTATATTCAGCACAAACTGGGCTACAATAATATGTGAGCAGCATGTACGTACATGATTGTGTTTTTGAGAAAACAACGTTTATGAGTGGTTTGAAAAAAACTAAAATTTTAAAGTAACTGAAATAAGGCCATAAGACACATACAGAACATTTGTTCACAAGACTTTTGAGAACTGGATCTTGTAGCCTAGAATATTCGCTTCAAAATGATCTGAAAATATCCTGGATAATGCTGTGACTCACACCGCATAATGAGCTCCATAATGAGCCATTGAGTCAGGTATGTGATTGAGAGGGAAGAGTTACAAGAAAGAATGTGAGGAAAAAAGAAATGTGTATACATATAACTAATGTGTATACATATAACTATCACATAAAATAACTTGAGATTCACTTGCGAGTGCAGTTAAACAGTTTATTAGGAACAAACAAACAAACAACAGAAGAGTCAAGACATCGTGGGTGCAATATCCAAAATATCCAAAACAGTGGCAGGAAACTGGAACCCAGGAAACAGGAGACAGCAGAAACTGCATGAGAAAACACAAAACAGACGTGAGCAACACAATGAACGGACAAAGACAAAGCAAACATGGTGACAATACATACACAACCAGTCAAATTATTTAAACAGTAAGATTTGTAATGTTTTTTTTTTTTTAAGAAGTGACTTCAGCTCATTTATTTGATCCAAAGTACAGCAAAAACAGTACATTATATTTATTATAATATATAGGCCTACATATTGTTACTATTCAAAATAAATAAAGCACCCCCCCACTAAAATTAATAAATAAATTAGTGAGCATGCTTATCAGGAGCAACTATATTATTACATTAGCAATCACCAATATTGCCAACGTGATTTTATAACATAGATGCACACATGCTTTGCATGTATTATCATACAATACAAAAACAACATTTTATAACTGAGAAACTAAATTATTATTGTTAAGCTTATTATAAACATGTTTGAGCAGGTATTTGCAAACAGAGTAGGCTACTTCACAGTAAAGATTGGTCTAAACTTTCTTAGACATTACTTTTATATCATTGTTTATAGAACATAAACTATCCTCACGTCGTGCAACATTTAAATGCAATGAAAGGTTGCCTATCATATTTCAAAATGTTGCACTCGATTTCACACATTTTATTCTGGAGTTATAGTTTGGGAAAAGTTCACCTAGTAAATGCCTTCAACTTTGTCACAACAACACATTATCGAATGCCAATAAGAAACATTACTTACTCGATATAAAATATCTCCTCCTCCGCCGGCTCCAGCTGCGCTCGCGTTCGGTTTGTGAGGTAAACAAAGCTTTTTCCTCTCAGCGTGTTCTTCCAAAACTGAAAAGTATCTGAGATGAACGCGTTGCTGCTTTGTTTACGGTGGTGTGGGCGTTTACATGCCGCGTGGCTCGCGTGGAGATTTGTAATAACAAAAGCGCGAGCAGCGTGTGGGCGTGACCTAATTAGAGATAATGAGTCCAGACGGAAAAACTGGACATGTCCTTGGTTTCATACGGATTACTTTATCACAGAATATTTGTTTTCGGTAAGACTTACTTCATTTAACAGTAGACATGTCAAGCTTTCTATAGATATATTTCTCATGTCTCTGTGTGAAGTATTTGTGGAGTTACAGTTCATTTTAGTGACGTGTTTCAAAAAGCAGTTCGCGGAGACGGAGAAGACAGAGAGCGCACCCTGTTTGTTTTCTTTATTCTTCAAAAGCACAAAGTTTAGTTGTTATTATGAGTGTATACAAATAAAAGTAGACCCCTTACAGATTCTAATGGCTTTCCTGTAGCTCAAATAGTAGAGCATGGCGCTAGCAACGCAAAGATCATGGGTTCGATTCCCAGGGAAAGCAAGAGCTGATAAAAAATGTAAAAACTGTAACTTGAATGCAATGTAAGTCGCTTTGGATAAAAGCGTCTGCTAAATGCATAAATGTAAATGTAAATGTAATGGTGTATTGCTCTTATATGTACGATCAAAAATGGCAGAGTAATTCAAGCTCATTTCGGCCTTATCAGGAAAATCTGCCTCAAAAGCAGCGTATCTGGCGTTTGTCGACCCCAGAGGGTTAAGAAACATCCTGTAATTTTCAGAACTCAAAACTTTGTTCTTAGTCTAAAACAGCTTCTATTGAAGCCAGTCTGCCAAAATGACAGCTTGTGGAATGTGCCTATTTATGATGTAATAGTGTGGATAAGCTCCGCCTCCACAGAAGATGATCTATTCCTGCTTCTACAGCACTGCCTGTTTAGCCCCGCCTACCAGGCCAAAGGTTTAGGTTCATTGGTTAAACGATTTCAAAGTGGCATTCTCATAAACATCCCCTAACTTCAAAATACCTTTCCATTGCTTCCAAAGAAATGTTGACTTTCTGATATACAATTTGGGATTCATCCAAATACTTGAAGCTGTGTTCAAAAAGGGGTTAAAATTAATTTTTGCTGTTCTCTTCCAAATTGATTGGAGATGTGATATTATTGGGTGAGACTGCACTTTTTGAGGAAATTTAATGGACAAGCATTGTAGTGGTGGAAGGGTAGGTAGGATAGTTTGTTAACCCTCTGGGGTCCGAGGTCATTTTGGGGCCCTTGAGATGTTTTGACATGCCCTGATATTTGTGCTTATTTCAGCTACTTAAAACATACTATTGACCAACATGTAATTTTTTTGTATTCAGCACAAACTGTCCTACAATAATATGTGACCAAGATGGATGTACATGTTTGCATTTTTTAGAAAAAAAATATTATGTGTGGTTTGTAAGTTTTGGGAAAAAAAATGTAGCTGAAATAAGGCCATAAAACCCACACTAAATAGTCCTGACCAAGACTTTTGAGTAATCAGTCTTGTAGGCTAGAATATTTACTTCAAAATTATGTGAAAATCATTCTGCTTACTCATTCACAGAAAACAATATATTGATTTAAAATTTTCAAGAAATGTTTTGTGATCGAGGGTCTATATGCGAGGGAGTGGCAATGGCCATGAATATTAAGTGATTTTCACCTGAGAGACAAAGGGCCCTCCCCTATGGGCCCCTAATGGCCCATCAGTGTGACTGTGACTTTGAGGCAGGTAAGACAGAATGTGAGGAGATTGAAAAAAAAGGGTTTTTTAAATTATTTGTATTTTATTTACAACACAGTATAATCAAAACATACATAATGAAGGTCAAAGACACATTATTGTGCACACTGATCTAACCACAGAGATGTGAACAGACTTTGAGTCATTCCTGAAAACAGATTCTGTTCAACAAGTGAAACAAGTAAATCATACCTGATATTTACGTGTTTTATTTAAGTGTTTCTACTTCTTTCCATGGATTCAAGAAGAAAAAACACAATCAGTAGAAAAGGAGCTTGTTTTGACATAGAATATCAGTGTAGTTGAACATCTGATGATGGTACAGCGCTCTCAGAGGAAAACAGTTTGAAGAGACATCAGGATACATCTGGTGCTGGTATAAGATTCAATAAAATACAAACAAAAAACATTTGTGAGCATGTTAATATCAGGAACATCTGTATATATATATATATATATATATATATATATATATATATATATATATATATATATATATATATATATATATATATATATATATATATATATATATATATATATATATATATATATATATATATATATATATATATATATATATATATATATATATATATATATATATATATATATATATATATATATATATATATATATATATATATATATATATATATATATATATATATATATATATATATATATATATATATATATATATATATATATATATATATATATATATATATATATATATATATATATATATATATATATATATATATATATATATATATATATATATATATATATATATATATATATATATATATATATATATATATATATATATATATATATATATATATATATATATATATATATATATATATATATATATATATATATATATATATATATATATATATATATATATATATATATATATATATATATATATATATATATATATATATATATATATATATATATATATATATATATATATATATATATATATATATATATATATATATATATATATATATATATATATATATATATATATATATATATATATATATATATATATATATATATATATATATATATATATATATATATATATATATATATATATATATATATATATATATATATATATATATATATATATATATATATATATATATATATATATATATATATATATATATATATATATATATATATATATATATATATATATATATATATATATATATATATATATATATATATATATATATATATATATATATATATATATATATATATATATATATATATATATATATATATATATATATATATATATATATATATATATATATATATATATATATATATATATATATATATATATATATATATATATATATATATATATATATATATATATATATATATATATATATATATATATATATATATATATATATATATATATATATATATATATATATATATATATATATATATATATATATATATATATATATATATATATATATATATATATATATATATATATATATATATATATATATATATATATATATATATATATATATATATATATATATATATATATATATATATATATATATATATATATATATATATATATATATATATATATATATATATATATATATATATATATATATATATATATATATATATATATATATATATATATATATATATATATATATATATATATATATATATATATATATATATATATATATATATATATATATATATATATATATATATATATATATATATATATATATATATATATATATATATATATATATATATATATATATATATATATATATATATATATATATATATATATATATATATATATATATATATATATATATATATATATATATATATATATATATATATATATATATATATATATATATATATATATATATATATATATATATATATATATATATATATATATATATATATATATATATATATATATATATATATATATATATATATATATATATATATATATATATATATATATATATATATATATATATATATATATATATATATATATATATATATATATATATATATGTTGTCGTTTGGGAAAACCCAGCTAACTGTTAGTAAATCCATTCAAGTTTATGTCACAATAAAACGGTAACTAATGCAAAAAAGAAACATTACTTACTCATCTCCTCTGCTGGGTGAAATCGTGTTCTTCTTTAAATCCTGTTTTCCTCAGCGCGTCTTCTGAGGTAAATATAACTCTTTTTCCTCTCAGCGTGTTCTTCCAAAACTGAAAAGTATCTGAGATGAACGCGTTGCTGCTTTGTTTACGGTGGTGTGGGCGTTTACATGCCGCGTGGCTCGCGTGGAGATTTGTAATAACAAAAGCGCGAGCAGCGTGTGGGCGTGACCTAATTAGAGATAATGAGTCCAGACGGAAAAACTGGACATGTCCTTGGTTTCATACGGATTACTTTATCACAGAATATTTGTTTTCGGTAAGACTTACTTCATTTAACAGTAGACATGTCAAGCTTTCTATAGATATATTTCTCATGTCTCTGTGTGAAGTATTTGTGGAGTTACAGTTCATTTTAGTGACGTGTTTCAAAAAGCAGTTCGCGGAGACGGAGAAGACAGAGAGCGCACCCTGTTTGTTTTCTTTATTCTTCAAAAGCACAAAGTTTAGTTGTTATTATGAGTGTATACAAATAAAAGTAGACCCCTTACAGATTCTAATGGTGTATTGCTCTTATATGTACGATCAAAAATGGCAGAGTAATTCAAGCTCATTTCGGCCTTATCAGGAAAATCTGCCTCAAAACGCGTATACGCGTTTGTCGACCCCAGAGGGTTAAGAAACATCCTGTAATTTTCAGAACTCAAAACTTTGTTCTTAGTCTAAAACAGCTTCTATTGAAGCCAGTCTGCCAAAATGACAGCTTGTGGAATGTGCCTATTTATGATGTAATAGTGTGGATAAGCTCCGCCTCCACAGAAGATGATCTATTCCTGCTTCTACAGCACTGCCTGTTTAGCCCCGCCTACCAGGCCAAAGGTTTAGGTTCATTGGTTAAACGATTTCAAAGTGGCATTCTCATAAACATCCCCTAACTTCAAAATACCTTTCCATTGCTTCCAAAGAAATGATTTGAATAACTTATGAAACTGTTTAAAATATTGCAGAGGAATCTCTACTGGGATTGACTGAAGTAGATAATTAATTCTTGGAAGGCATTTCATTTTAAGAACATTCACCTCACCCCAAAGAGACAAATTTAGTGATGACCACCTCCCTACATCGTTTGAAATTTTTTGTAGTAGTGGCTCTAAATTCACTCTTACTAATTCTTTAAGTTCATGAGGGAAGAGAATACTAAGGTATCTTATACCTTGTTTGGGCCACTGAAAGGGAGTGGGCTGGAAAAAATGACATCGGGCAATAAACTGTCAAAGGAAGCACTTCAGACTTTGACCAGTTAACTTTATAACCAGAAAGCTTAGAAAATTAATTAGTAACCTCCAACAAACATGGCACTGAGTTTTGAGACTCTGAGACAAACAACATGTCATCTGCATACAGCATCAATTTATGGACTGTTCCTCCACAGGAACCCCAGGAAAGTTTGTACTTGCTCTTATAGCTGCCGCCAAAGGTTCTAAAGCCAAGCAAAACAGCAAGGGAGATAACGGAGACTCTTGACGGGTCCCTCTTGTCAGCGTAAAGTAAAAGGAAATGTGTTCATTAGTCTGTACTGCAACTTGGGGTAGCGTATACAGTAACCATATCCATTTTAGAAAAACATTCCCAGGGGCGCTATGGAACAGCGTAGGAGGTAGACATGTTTTGCAACTGCTCCACATCCAAGTTGATAAAAGTCTTAATTAATAGTCTCTAAACCTGCTTTGATAGGGCTAAAAGTTACTTTGAAATCTATAGCATTCCACATTCCATCTAAAGGTTCAAATCGAATCGATGCCGTCAAAAAAACCACCGCAAGGTGGTAAATCCTCTCAGCAGTCGGCTAACGTAGCGGACAACATGGTGCCGGCTGATCGAGCAGAGGGTCTCGCTTTGAGGAAGAAGGGATGTCGCTGATGTTAGAGAAGATTTTGGATAAGATCCTTAGTGTTCTTAATGAAAGATTTGACAAACTTGAAGTGACTTTTCAAGTTATGCAAGCGACGCAACAAGAGTTGAGCGACAAAATTGATGCAGTAGAGGGGCAGACGAATGATCATGAGGCTCAAATTGTTTCTTTAGAAAACTCTCTGAACACTTTAAGGAAAACAAGATGCTGAAGTCTAAACTCAACGACCTTGAGGGCAGATCACGTCGTAACAACATTAGGCTTATCGGCATTCCAGAAGGGGTCGAGAAAGGAAGACCGACTGAGTTTGTGGCAGAATTGATCAAGCAACTCTTCGTGGATTTCTCTGATCCCCCAGTCCCCCAGCTTCTTCCCAGATTACAATAGAGACTGTTAATCCAGACCATTCTGTCAGATACGACTTGGTTGTGGAGTTTTTCTTTTTTCTCTTGTGGGTTTTTATTTTGTTTGTTTTCAGTCATACTAAAGCATTAGCACTAGATTGTTATTGTACTACTTTCGTGTTCTTAGTGGTCTAACCATTAGAGTGAGCCATAATGCTTCGTTTGGGGAAGTCATTTGAGGCACGGGGAGGGGGGATAAAGAGTTCTATACTTGTTAAAGATGTTCCTTTTTTGGGGTGGGGGGCTACTTCATGGCTTACTTTGTTTTGTACAATAGTTAAATGATTGGAAGTGATCAAACAAATGGAGGAAATAATACATTAACCTTAGCTTCTTGGGATGTTAAAGGGCTTGGCCACCTCATTAAAAGGGGCAAAGTATTTGCTTTTCTTAAATCACTAAAAGCAGATATCCTCTTCCTTCAGGAAACACACATAGCTGTTGGACAAGAACGTAAACTTAGGGCAAACTGGATATCTCAGGTATATTAAGCACCATTTAACAGTAAAGCCAGGGGTGTAGCAATCCTTTTTCGGAAGGGTATTTCATTCCAGCTTGATTCAGTGACTGCTGATCCCCATGGCAGATATGTTATGATCTCAGGACAGCTCAATTCCCTCTATATAACAATGTTAAATATATACGGTCCAAATACAGATGAACCAAATTTTTTCAAAAAAATCTTTGATTTAATTCCACGTAGATGTGCAAATGTTATAGTTGGAGGTGACTTCAATTGCTATTTAGATCTGTATGTAGATCGATCATCCACTAAGCCACCTCCTACCATAGCTTCCGTTCAGATTTTAAATAGGCTAATTAAAGATAGGAACATGGTAGATATTTGGAGGCTGCAACACCCTACAGATAAAGAATTTTCATTTTACTCTCATGTACATAAATCGGTTTCACTTTATTTTGATGGTCCCTTTAACACATTCTATTGACTATATGTAATGTTGCACCTACATTTCTACTAACTCTCATTAGAGTGTTAGTAGTGTATTAGTTGACTGGTAGGGTTAGGCTTTGATTAAGTTGACATGTTCTTGCAAAGTTACTTATAGTCAGTAGAATATCTGTTGGGAGAACAACACAATGAGGAGTTAGTATATGAAGCAGACAGTCTACTAACACTCTTATGAGAGTTTGTTGACATGTAGTTACACATTACTTTGTGTCAACAGAATGTTCAAAAGGGACCATCAAAATAAAGTGTTACCCATAAATCCTATACTAGGATTGACCATGTTTTGATTAGTTCTGAGCTTGTGCCTAGTATAATTGATACACAGTATCATAATAGGTTGATTTCAGATCACAGTCCCATTTCTATTCAATTTAAGGATATTTTGTGGAAGCGAAGTTATCATTGGCGGTTCAATCCATATCTTCTAAAGGATCCATCTTTTGAAAAATATATTGGGACTAAACTTGACGAATTTTTCTTTACCAATGATAATAACCGATAACGGCTTAGTCTCAGATTCAGTCTTATGGGACACCCTTAAGGCAGTCATGAGAGGCCACATTATTTAATTTGAAGCAGAAAATTAGAAATTGAAAATTTACTTCCAATATTTGAACAGGCATATAGAAGCTCTGGATCACAAGAGGATTACAACAAAATCTTAAAGTTAAAATATGAATACAATTCTATTTTAGGTAAAAGAATTGAGGGCCTCCTACTTAAACTGAAACAGAAGCAGTTCGAATTAGGTGATAAGCCGGAAACTCTGGCAAGACAGTTAAGAGGGGAGCAAGCAAAACAATCAAAAAGGTGAAGACCAATCAGATTATAACTGATCCAAAAGAGATTAATGATTGTTTTGATGTGTTTTGTTTTGATTAATGATCTCTACTCCACAAAATGTGATGCTAGCCAATTAGATTTTGATGCTTTTTTTTGATAGTCTTAACCTAGTTCAACTTAGTGAGGCTTCAAAAGAGGAGTTAGAATATGAAGCAGACAGTCTACTAACACTCTTATGAGAGTTTGTTGACATGTAGTTACACATTACTTTGTGTCAACAGAATGTTCAAAAGGGACCATCAAAATAAAGTGTTACCCATAAATCCTATACTAGGATTGACCATGTTTTGATTAGTTCTGAGCTTGTGCCTAGTATAATTGATACACAGTATCATAATAGGTTGATTTCAGATCACAGTCCCATTTCTATTCAATTTAAGGATATTTTGTGGAAGCGAAGTTATCATTGGCGGTTCAATCCATATCTTCTAAAGGATCCATCTTTTGAAAAATATATTGGGACTAAACTTGACGAATTTTTCTTTACCAATGATAATAACCGATAACGGCTTAGTCTCAGATTCAGTCTTATGGGACACCCTTAAGGCAGTCATGAGAGGCCACATTATTTAATTTGAAGCAGAAAATTAGAAATTGAAAATTTACTTCCAATATTTGAACAGGCATATAGAAGCTCTGGATCACAAGAGGATTACAACAAAATCTTAAAGTTAAAATATGAATACAATTCTATTTTAGGTAAAAGAATTGAGGGCCTCCTACTTAAACTGAAACAGAAGCAGTTCGAATTAGGTGATAAGCCGGAAACTCTGGCAAGACAGTTAAGAGGGGAGCAAGCAAAACAATCAAAAAGGTGAAGACCAATCAGATTATAACTGATCCAAAAGAGATTAATGATTGTTTTGATGTGTTTTGTTTTGATTAATGATCTCTACTCCACAAAATGTGATGCTAGCCAATTAGATTTTGATGCTTTTTTTTGATAGTCTTAACCTAGTTCAACTTAGTGAGGCTTCAAAAGAGGAGTTAGAAGATTTGTTCACTGAAGCAGATATATTGGGGGCCATTAAGTCCTTCCCGTCTGGTAAAACACCAGGACCCGATGGCTTTGGATGTGAATTATATAAAGCTTTCGTTTCAAAATTAGCCCCTTACTTTTTGAGAATGATTAATGATTCTTTTGAAAATGATAGACTCCCGAGTTCATTATATGAGGCCAACATTTCTGTACTTTTAAAGAGAGGAAAAGATGACACTGAACCAGCCAACTATGGACCTATAGCGCTTTTAAATTTTGATCAGAAAGTAATAACAAAAGTGCTGGCTAATAGATTAGGCAAACATATTGCAACAATAATACATCCAGATCAAACTGGGTTCATACCTAGCAGGTTCTCGTTTTGCAATGTCCGCCGCCTTCTTCATGTTCTTTACAAGGACTTTGGAAAAGAACCCCCAGCAGCGATTATTTCATTAGATGCTCAAAAAGCTTTTGACCAAATAGAGTGGGCATTTATGCTAAAAGTGCTTGAGCGTTTTGGATTTGGAAGCAGTTTTATTAAGTGGGTAAAAATTTAGTATTTAGTCAAGTCAAGTCAAGTTGAACTTTATTGTCATTCCGCTACATGCGGGGGCATACAGTGGAACGAAATGTCGTGCCTCACAGGACCACGGTGCTACATAAATACAGGCATACAGCAATGAAGTAAAACAATATAAACCTATACACAACTATCCTACTGATAGATTTTGACTATAAATATACAATATATAAAAACATTTTTTTACCTATACATAAACTAAAAAATACAAACTATACAAACTATACGAGTGTTTCAGATAAATACTGTACATGTGCGAAGAGAAACATTGTGAGTCAGCAGCTGGCTGGGGAACAGTGCAGGATGATTTGTAGTGCATGAGCATGTAAACATACATATATTACTGAGTCTTTTTGTGGGATTTGTATACACACAGCAGTGTGTGTGAAAAGTGACTAGTGCGCATAGAGGAGGAGAGTGTGCTACTACAGGTGGTTTGTACAGGCCCACTCACCTGTGTGTAGCACACTTCGATTGCACAAAAAAAGTTCCATAAGATTCAGATGGTCCATGTATCAGAAGGTAGGGGGTTTGTATGGGTTGTTGAGAGAGTTGCAGGGTGATTTGAGTTCAGGGCTCTCACAGCCTGGGGGAAAAAGCTGTTGAGCAGTCTGGCAGAGCGGGCTCTGGTAGGAGCTGGAAGAGACTGTGGGAGGGGTGTGTGGAGTCCTTCACGATACTGTTGGCTTTGCTGGAGCATCGTGTGAGGAAAATGTCCAGGATGGAGGGGAGAGGGGCACCGATGATCTTTGCAGCTGTGTTCACTGTCTGCTGGAGGGTCTTGCGGTCTGCTGCGGTACAGTTCCTGTACCAGACAGTGATGCAGCTGGTCAGCACACTCTCAATGGTACCCCTATAGAAAGTGGTAAGGATGGGTGGAGGGAGACTTGCTCTTTTCAGCCGGCGGAGGAAGTGTAGGCGCTGTTGTGCCTTCTTGGAGAGTGACATGGTGTTGGTGGTCCAGGTGAGATCCTCTGTGATGTGCACCCCCAGGAATTTAGTGCTGCTGACTCTCTCCACAGTCAAGCTGTCGATGGTCAGTGGGGGGTGATCACCGGAGTTTCTTCTGAAGTCCATCACAACCTCCTTTGTCTTACTCACATTGAGGGACAGGTCGTTAGTGCCACACCATTTCGCCAGCTGTGCCACTTCCTCTCTGTAGTGCGTTTCATCATTGTTGCTGATGAGACCTACCACTGTTGTGTCATCAGCGAACTTGATGATGTGGTTGGAGCTGGACTTGGCAGTGCAGTCATGGGTCAGCAGCGTGAAGAGCAGCGGGCTGAGCACACAGCCTTGTGGGGCACCTGTGCTCAGTGTGGTAGTGCTCGAGGTGTTGTGGCTGACACAGACTGACTGAGGACTGACTGATGAAGGATTTAGATCCTTCATCCTCCATTCTAACAAATGCTAATAAATCTAAACCATTTGAGTTACATTGGGGAGTTAGACAAGGAGATCCTCTTTCTCCTCTTCTTTTTGATATTGCCTTGGAACCATTGGCAATAGGGATTAGAAGTCACCCCCATATTCACGTAATGAAGTACTGGTTAGTTTATATGCTGATGACCTCTTAATATATCTCTCTGATCCAATCAAATCAGTGCCTCATTTGCTTAATTATGTTAACGCCTTTGGCAAGTTATCTGGGTATACTATTAATTGGTCCAAAGTGAATTTATCCACTTTCTAAGCATACAAATCCCAATCACTTTGGTTCTTTGCCTTTCAAACTGGTTGAAGATCATTTCACTTATCTTGGCCTAAAGATTCCAAAGAATCCTAAACAAATATTTAAACAGATTTTTTTATCAATGACTGATAAAGTGAAGGATAATATTGGTAGATGGAGGCTACTTCCTTTATCAATGGTTGAAAAGATCAACACAATTAAAATGATTATTTTACCACAGATTCTATACATTTTTCAAAATCTTCCCAATTATATACCCATGTCCTTTTTTAAACTTTTAGATTCAATTATCATGCCATTTATTTGGGCCTATAAAACTTTAAATTTTACTATTGGGCAGCAAATGCTAGAGCTCTATCCTACTGGCAGAAAGGTGTTCTTAGTGAAATTTCCTCTATAGCTGATCCATTATGGCTTAAGATAGAGACATGATCCCTTACTAAATCTTGTCTTCCAGTTCTACTTTTCTCAAAGGTGTCTCCTTCATCAAAATCTATTGGGAATAATTTTATGATAAAAAATTTAATACGAATATTAAACCAAATAAGAAGATATTGTACTTTGCCTGATATCGCTGTTCATACTCCAATTGCTTACAATCATTTGTTTAAGCCATCAGAACTTGATTTGGGGTTTGCTGCATAGAGAAACAAAGGTTTAAAGTCCCTTGGGGACCTCTATGTAGATGAAATGTTTGAATCCTTTAGTCAATTACAGTCTATATTTAATCTTCCTGGGTCTGATTTCTTTCGGTATTTACAAATAAGGCATTATGTTAAAGAAGTCATTCCACAATTTGTTAGCAAACCAAAGACTAATACATTTGATGAATGTATTATGTCAAATCCAACCTCTAGACATTTGATCTAACGATTTGTTAATATCTTCCCAATGTCTGTAAACAGAAACCACCTAAAAGAAGCTTGGGCCAAGGATTTTGGTGTAGACTTGTCAGATGAAATATGGAATGATTGCCTTAGTAAGATCCAATATTGTTCAATAAATGCCAGACACAGGCTGATCCAGTTTAAGGCAGTACATAGATTGTACTACTCCAAAGTTACACTAAATAAAATATTCAACACTATTTCTCTAGTATGTGATAGATGTAAAGTGACAGAGGGCACTTTATCGCACCTGTTCTGGTTTTGCCCTAACTTGTTAGAAAAAAAGTCAAAGATGCTACTCCAAAAATCAAAGGTTTTTCAAAAGGTTGTGAAGCCTGATCCCATTCTAGCAATTTTGGGGACTTTTGAGCTACTGAACACTTTTTCAAGCTCTCAACAACACTCACTGTTGTTGGGTATGGTTCTTGCCAAAAAGATAATACTTTTAAACTGGAAATCTTCAGATGCCCCCTTTTTCAAAACCTAGTTGTCTGAGTTGTTCCATGTTATATGATTGGAAGGTATATGTTTATTGGAGCCCAAACCACATTGCCGATTCCAAGCTGTATGGCAGCCCTTCCTTGATTTCCTCAAGCCTGTCTAATCTGCTTTTATGTAAAACTGCTGTATTCCAACAATCCATGTTAGCCCATTCCATCCCTTGTTTTTTCTTTCCTTTTTTGTTTTGTTTTGTTTGTATTGTATTCTATTGTATTATATCGTTTAAATATGTTGTTTTATATGTCATTACAAAAAGCTTAAAATAAAATATATATATATAAAAAAAAGAAAAACATTCCCAAACCCAAATTTTTTTAATGTCTCAAATAAATACTCCCACTCCACACAGTCAAAAGCTTTTTCCTCATCCAGTGAGATTTTTTGCCACTGGACCATCAGTGTCAGCCACTGACCACATAATATTAATAAGTCTCCTAATATTATCTGCCCCATTTCTGCCACGTATAAAACCCACCTGATCCCCAGGAACCAAAGAGGTAACCAGTCCTATCCAACCTGTTTGCCAGAATTTTAGAAAGTATTTTAACATCTGGGCAATTCCAGCGTTACGGACGTGACATTCGCAGTCAAAACCTGAAATATAAATTCTCATAAATTGTATATTCTTTACCAATATATTGAACCATCTCTTTATATTTTTTCTAAACCCCTTAAAATAGAGTCCAGATATTAGGAAAGTTTCAGTCTGTAAACCGGTTTTATATTTTAAATGAGGGAAATACCCATGTGTTACGGATGTGACCGTTCTGAAAGCGGAATTTATCCAACTATGGAAATGCGTATAAATTGCTTTAAAAACTTTAACAGAGACGTCTAGAGGGTGTTTAATAGGGCTGCCCCCCACTAAAGATTTTTCTAGTTAACTATTCGTTAGTTTAAGCCATTATTTAATTAATCGCACATTTATATTAAATCAATAGGCCTATAATCCAGTGAGCTTCAATATATTCCGCTCAAGCACACGCATAAATTCTTCCACAAAGCACAGAGAAAAGTAGATTAAATTAATGATTATTAATGTATAGAAAAATTTGACATTTTAAAATGATCTAACAGACCAACGCCGCTCCAATTCGTTGATCATTTGTTGATCAAGATTAAACGGATGCCGCTGAAAACTTGCTTATGCATTAAATAACTAAGATACAATGTTAAGTAAAATATGCTGAATATATAATAGGCCCGCCTACTGTACAAATATTTATAAAAATAGACTGCGAGTAAGACTGCAGATTCATGTTTTGTATCTGCATACAAAAAATTAAATTAAATTAAATTAAATTAAATTAAATTAAATTAAATTAAATTAAATTAAATTAAATTAAATTAAATTAAATTAAATTAAATTAAATTAAATTAAATTAAATTAAATTAAATTAAATTAAATTAAATTAAATTAAATTAAATTAAATTAAATTAAATTAAATTAAATTAAATTAAATTAAATTAAATTAAATTAAATTAAATTAAATTAAATTAAATTAAATTAAATTAAATTAAATTAAATTAAATTAAATTAAATTAAATTAAATTAAATTAAATTAAATTAAATTAAATTAAATTAAATTAAATTAAATTAAATTAAATTAAATTAAATTAAATTAAATTAAATTAAATTAAATTAAATTAAATTAAATTAAATTAAATTAAATTAAATTAAATTAAATTAAATTAAATTAAATTAAATTAAATTAAATTAAATTAAATTAAATTAAATTAAATTAAATTAAATTAAATTAAATTAAATTAAATTAAATTAAATTAAATTAAATTAAATTAAATTAAATTAAATTAAATTAAATTAAATTAAATTAAATTAAATTAAATTAAATTAAATTAAATTAAATTAAATTAAATTAAATTAAATTAAATTAAATTAAATTAAATTAAATTAAATTAAATTAAATTAAATTAAATTAAATTAAATTAAATTAAATTAAATTAAATTAAATTAAATTAAATTAAATTAAATTAAATTAAATTAAATTAAATTAAATTAAATTAAATTAAATTAAATTAAATTAAATTAAATTAAATTAAATTAAATTAAATTAAATTAAATTAAATTAAATTAAATTAAATTAAATTAAATTAAATTAAATTAAATTAAATTAAATTAAATTAAATTAAATTAAATTAAATTAATGATTATTAATGTATAGAAAAATTTGACATTTTAATTATTTATTAATAAACTAATGTTTTCTTGTCGGCTGCAAGATTAAATTGAAAGTGCTGACTCTCTTCTCCACAGTAGCCTATTGGACGTGCCTTTAGAGAGAAATGGAACCTTCATACAGATTACATAATCAGGGAGTATTTCATTTAGTTTTTAATTGGTTCGTTTAACAGTATACATTTCAAGCTTTCTATAGAGCTATATTTCTCTTGTAGCCTATGTGAGACACGCTGTGTTTTGGTTCTTTTTTGAGACACGCTCCAGTTCAGAGACAGACGGCAAAAAGCATATCCTGTTTGTTTTAATTATTTTACAAAATCACAACGTTTTGTTGTTATTATGAATTTACATAAATAAAATCAGTTTCGAACTGATTTTAAGTTGTTTCATTATCAGAAAAAAATGCAAGTGATCGCACGTGCGCCTGCCTCCCTGTCAGGCATGCGCATTAATATTCCGCACAAACACTTAAATATGGGCCAAAAATGTAGCACATTTAAATAGGTTAACGCTAGAGTTTGGAATCTACATTAAAATAAATCTTCACCAATCTACATCCGAGACAGATGCAGTTATAACCTATAAATTGAAGGCTATTTGACATTTTAAAATGATCTAACAGACCAACGCCGCTCCAATTCGTTGATCATTTGTTGATCAAGATTAAACGGATGCCGCTGAAAACTTGCTTATGCATTAAATAACTAAGATACAATGTTAAGTAAAATATGCTGAATATATAATAGGCCCGCCTACTGTACAAATATTTATAAAAATAGACTGCGAGTAAGACTGCAGATTCATGTTTTGTATCTGCATACAAAAAAATTAAATTAAATTAAATTAAATTTAAAAATGATAGGCCTAACAGCAGCATGCACGCCGAATATGCAAAATCTTGCGCTACGCATGAATGCAGCGCAGATAGCAACAAGAGTTATTTGAACCACATAAAAGGTTTAAATAAGATAATATTGACAATGAACATTAGGCCTATATGACATTTTAAAAAAAAATTGTCTTGGCGATCTGTCATAGGCTACAGTCCGCCTGTGCATATTTATACCCAGCAAATGTTTACCCTGATAGTACACATACATCTTGGAGACATCTATTTGACGTCTGTATTTACATCTGGAAGACGTATTTTTTAGAGTGTTTGCTCATCTGCAATACGTCTATAGGACATTTCGTTTTAGATGTCAAATAGACGTCTATTAGATGTCTTTAAGATGTTTATGATTTAGAATGTATGTAAAACTGACATCTGAAAGACGTCTGTTGGACGTTTGTAGACAGCAGATGCTTTCCAGATCAAGAGATCTTTAACAGACATCTTGCAGACATACGTGTGCTATCTGGGTAGGCTATCTCTGTGAAGTTCTCGCAGAGAATGCGATTTATAAAATGTTATTAAAATGAATTTCTTTCTAAAATGTTATACAGTAAGCCTGAAACTAGTCACAGCAGTAGACCTTTATCAGTCATCAGCAACAAGGTATACATGCGTGCCGGTATGCTTTAATATGCGTCCGTATAGACTACAATAGATTTAGATGTAAGGAACATACCCTCTAAATTAATGAAAAATTTAGAATCACCCGTATTTGGTGCATAAACATTGCCAGTATAATAAGAATTCTCCCCTCTTTGTATTTAATTTGCTTTATACATTTAAATTGCAATTGCTTATTAACCAATGTAATCACCCCCTTACTATTGCTTGTACCCACATTATAAAATACTTTCCCAACCCAGCCCCAATAACTTCTTTGCTTCCTTCTGTGAGAGGTGTTTCTTGAAGAAACGCTACATCATATTTCTCAACCCTTAGTTTAGACATGACCTTCTTTCTTTTAACTGGTTGTCCTAACTCCTTCACATTCCATGTGGTGAGATGCAATACTCTAGATAAATGCAGTACCAGCTTTCAGAAAATATATATAAAAAGTAGCAATTATAATCGTACATACACAAACTTGCCACTGACACCCTAACCCCAATTTTAATTATATGAACAGTGCTTGAACAAGAACAGAGCGCAAAATTGAGAAGTCATTATCAAGAAATGTCCTTTCAACAAAAAAAAACTCTTTTTTACTGTAACTGTTTCCCACCATCGCCACAAAATGCTCAAGTTGTGTCGCCCCTGCACAGTCTGGGAAAATCTGTATCTGATTCCCCTCGTACTGGATCTCTCCTGCGCAGCACACAAAACCGCATCACGATCCCCTGATCTCAGAAATCGCACCAGTATAGGTCTAGGTCTGTCCTCAGGATTGGGTCTTGGCCTGTGAGCTCGTTCTATCTCCATCTGACTTCCTGATGTGTCAAAACTGTAGAGATCAGATCCCCATGTACTTCATTATGTTTCTGCCTTCCTTTCCTCCGAGACCCCGATAAAGTGGAGATTATTTTGTCGATTTCAAATGCCTCTTAATATCTCCTAAGTTGGAGTTTTTCGACTGCTCCGACAAATCACTATTAGAATCTATCGTATTATAATAACTTATCAAGATAATTCTATTAGGTTAGTGCTAGAATATGGGATCTGCATTAAAATAAATATTCACCAGTCTACATCCAATACACATGCAGTTCTAACCTGCAAATTGAAGGCTATAATTGACGTTTTAAAATGATAACGGGCCGATGCCGCTCCAATTCGTTGATCATTAGTTGCTGTTGACCAAGATATGTCGCAGTCATAAACTTGTTTTAATGACTCTCATAAACTTGTTTTAATAAATCGCTTATGCATTAAATTAAGATACAAAACAGGTTGTTAAATATGCTGAATATATTGTACAAATATTTATAAAATGTTATTAAAATGAATTTCTTTCTAAAATGTTATACAGTAAGCCTGAAACTAGTCACAGCAGTAGACCTTTATCAGTCATCAGCAACAAGGTATACATGCGTGCCGGTATGCTTTAATATGCGTCCGTATAGACTACAATAGATTTAGATGTAAGGAACATACCCTCTAAATTAATGAAAAATTTAGAATCACCCGTATTTGGTGCATAAACATTGCCAGTATAATAAGAATTCTCCCCTCTTTGTATTTAATTTGCTTTATACATTTAAATTGCAATTGCTTATTAACCAATGTAATCACCCCCTTACTATTGCTTGTACCCACATTATAAAATACTTTCCCAACCCAGCCCCAATAACTTCTTTGCTTCCTTCTGTGAGAGGTGTTTCTTGAAGAAACGCTACATCATATTTCTCAACCCTTAGTTTAGACATGACCTTCTTTCTTTTAACTGGTTGTCCTAACTCCTTCACATTCCATGTGGTGAGATGCAATACTCTAGATAAATGCAGTACCAGCTTTCAGAAAATATATATAAAAAGTAGCAATTATAATCGTACATACACAAACTTGCCACTGACACCCTAACCCCAATTTTAATGATATGAACAGTGCGCAAAATTGAGAAGTCATTATCAAGAAATGTCCTTTCAACAAAAAAAAACTTTTTTTTACTGTAACTGTTTCCCACCATCGCCACAAAATGCTCAAGTTGTGTCGCCCCTGCACAGTCTGGGAAAATCTGTATCTGATTCCCCTCGTACTGGATCTCTCCTGCGCAGCACGCAAAACCGCATCACGATCCCCTGATCTCAGAAATCGCACCAGTATAGGTCTAGGTCTAGGTCTAGGTCTGTCCTCAGGATTGGGTCTTGGCCTGTGAGCTCGTTCTATCTCCATCTGACTTCCTGATGTGTCAAAACTGTAGAGATCAGATCCCCATGTACTTCATTATGTTTCTGCCTTCCTTTCCTCCGAGACCCCGATAAAGTGGAGATTATTTTGTCGATTTCAAATGCCTCTTAATATCTCCTAAGTTGGAGTTTTTCGACTGCTCCGACAAATCACTATTAGAATCTATCGTATTATAATAACTTATCAAGATAATTCTATTAAAGTGGCGCGGAGCTCCACTTAGCATCCATCTAGCCTCCAAGCATCACGTGACTCCTTTGATTAATATTTTTAAACTTTTATTAATTACTTCATTTTAAAAGGGTCATGACATGGATTTTTTAATTATTATTTTAACGTGTTCCTTGAGGTTTAATTATAATATTAATCAAGTTTTTTGCTCCGATCAATCCGCTGACACGATCCAGGATGCCATTAAAAAATTAATTATCCACTTGTTCCTTGCGCTGGGATTCTTCTGATATCTGTATAAAGACGAGAACGAGCTGTTTAAACCAAACGTGTCAAAGCGAACGATCTTTCACTGCATTTGTCCTTTGGACGACAGACTGAATCGTGTGGACTGAGTCAGAAAGTGAACGCGCATCTGTTTACTGTATCCAGTGTAGACAAGACAGCGGCAGGGATTGTAATTTCTATTTGCTTTTGATGTGATGCGACACTCACATTCAGCGTGATCAAGTGTCATCTGTTAAGCGAGTGAACGCCGGTGGGCGGAGCCTATGGTGATAGGAAGGCTATTCTTCAATGTCTTGCTCTGGAGGCGGTGTTTATGCAGATGTTTGTGCCTGGGTGACGTCATCATGCACCTCAGATCAAAACTAGCCGTTTTTAGAGGTTGATTAAATAAATGCTAAATCCTCCTTTTTATAATGAGGAGGCTGTTTTAAGCTATGAAACTTGCGGGATGTTTTAATGGTACAAAGACCTCTTATATGGAAAAAGATCAAGGCAAATTTGATTTCTCATGTCATGACATTTATTTAATAAAAAACAAATAAATGAAACATGAAACAATAAAACATGAAAGAAGAGATGGATTAATAAAACATCTTCACGTTTAAACTCAATTTAAAAAAAATTCTAATCAACAAAGTGCACACATGATGTAAATCAGAGATTCGTTGTTAGTGTAGTCAGCTTCATTAATTTAATATTGACTGAAAAAATACATAAATATTATTTTTATTGCCTACACTCCCAATATCAACAATTTTTATTATTATTTTTGTTTTGGTAAAATAAAGAAAACAAGTTGGGTGCACTTTCTGCATTCTCAGTCTCCGCGAATATCTTCCTGAAACTAGTCACTAAAATGAACGAAAATGACATGAGAAATACAGTGAAGTGAGTCATGTCGAAAACAAATATTCTCTGATAAAATAATCTGTATGAAACCAACGCGAGGTACAGTCTTTCCTGTCTGAGCTCACCTATATCACACCCACGCACATCGCACACTATAAGATCATCATCCACGCGAAACCAGGCTTGAGATGCGCAGACATGTAAATGTCCACATCACCTCCATATACAAAGAAAGATTCAAGTTCATCTCGGCTACTTTTCGTTTCTGGAAGAAGAGGCGCTTTGAGGAATAAACCTTGAATTGTGATGCCGACGCGGTTCAATCCAGCGGTTGATCTCATTCTGATAAGTCATTTATTTTTACTTACTAGTGTTACTGTGACATAAACTTGTACACATTCACTTGTTGAACTTTTCCCAAACTATAATGCCAGACTAAAATATGACGAGTGCAACATTTTGAAATATGATTAATATGAAATGAAATACGACCTTTCATCTAAATGTTGTAGGACTCGTCTGCATAACTCACATTGTCCGGTGATTTATTAAAGGGCATACTGACCCGCAAAACATGATTTTCTAGTTCATAATTTTTAACACTGCATTTGTAACTTAAGTAACGTAATTTTATTGAAATAAGTAACTGTAATCAAATTACATAAATTCAAAATGTAACGCATTACTTTACTGCGTTACCAGGAAAAGTAATTAGATTACAGTAAAGAGTTTCTGTGTAACGCGTTATACCCAACTCTGATAGTTTCCATTAAAACCAATACAATTCCCATTATAACCATTAAATCCATTACATTTTCTATTGTGTTTTGGGCAGGGTTCTATTGTTTTTTTCAGCAGGGATCTCGAGCGTCGCACTCTGCATGTGTGCGTTGAACAGGCAAAATCTTGCTCTCTGCATGAATGCAACGCAGATAGCGACACAAGTTTGTTTGAAACACATAAAAGGTTTAAATAAGATAATAATACTGATAATGAATATTTTTCCTTCAGTCCGCCTGTGCATTTCTTACCCGCACAGCAAATGCAGTTTAAATCTCTGCGACGTTCTCGTTGAGAATGCAATTTCTGAAATGTTACAATGAATTAATTTCTAAAATGTTATGATATGTAAAGCCTGAAACAGATCACAGCAGTATAGCCATACACAGGCTATCAGTCATCAGCAACGTGGTAAACATGCGTGCCAGTATGCATATGATTTAATATGAAGCGTCCGTAACGGTCACGTCCGTAACGCAATATTATGGTTGATAAGAGCAAATAATGGAGATGAGCTGTTGATCATAATTAGCATGGCCATAAGTTGGCTTTGTACAGAAAGTTTGGTAACACTTTAGAATAGGGAACACTTATGCACTATTAACTACGACCTTTCCCTCAATAAAGTCCTAATTTGCTGGTTATTAATAGTTAGTAAGGTAGTTGTTAAGTTTAGGTATTGGGTAGGATTAGAGATGTAGAATAAGGTCATGTAGAATAAGGCATTAATATGTGCTTAATTACTACTAATAAATGGCTAATATTATAGTAATATGCATGCTAATAAGGAACTAATTAAGAGACCCTAAAATAAAGTGTTACTGAAAGTTTCAAGTTATTTGCATTAATAATTACTATGATATAAACTTAATCTTTAAAACGTTACGGACGTGACACAGGGCTGAAGTGTCCTGAAGTCATAAATCTAGCCCTTATAAATCCAAAAATCATCGCTGTTTAGACGAAGTGAGTGTATTTATTTTTCAGACAGGCCTCCATCTTTCTACAAAATAATTACTGTTGACATAAATTAAAAACTGGACAGTCTTTGATATCTCATTTGAACACATGAAATACAGTCGAATGAAAATGTATTTTTACTATAGGTGCACCCCTCATATGTGGTCCATAAACATAGCGATTTCCTTCAAATTTCTATTAAAGCACGTTAATGCAGTAAAATACAGACCTAAACTCACAACTTAAATAGGGTTTTGTTCTTTTGGTAAAAACTTTATTTTTTTCATGGTAAGGTTGACATTTGCATGGAATTGCCGATCTACAGGAATTAAATCGATTGGACGATAACTCTTACAATCAGATGGGTCCTTGTCCTTTTTAAGGATAAGAGTAATTAATGCCTGCGTCAATGTAGATGGTAGCTCTTCTTTCTCCATTGCCTAATTATACATATTCAGCAGCAGTGTAGATACCTCAAGTGCATAGCATTTTAAAAACTCTGCAGTAAAGCCATCCGGCCCCGGAGATTTAGAGGAGGGTAAGGATCTGATTACTTCTACAATTTCTTCAAGTCAAGTCCATTTTTCTGTTGCTTGGGTAAATTCAGTGAGTCCAAAAAAAAACCTTATATCACTATCCCCTGCATCACAAGTAGATGTGTATAAATCTATATAAAATTTCCTAAAAACTTCATTAATATCCTGTAACTTTTTTTCCTTCAGCAGACTGAATAGAGGGAATTAAGAGGCAACATTTCTCTTTGTTTAATATCATTTGCAAGAAGCTTGCCTGCTTTGTCACCAGATTCAAAATATTTTTTGCTTTCCTGTAGCTCAAATAGTAGAGCATGGCGCTAGCAACACCAAGATCATGGGTTCGTTTCCCAGGGAAAGCAAGAGCTGATAAAAATGTAAAAACTCTAACTTGAATGCAATGTAAGTCGCTTTGGATAAAAGCGTCTGCTAAATGCATAAATGTAAATGTAAATTTCTGTCTTACCCTAAATAACCCAAACTCCACCTGCTTGGATAATATATCATTGTACTTGCATTTTAAATGAGTTAAATATGTCAGGCCTTCGTGTGTGGTCTTTTTCATAATCTCCAGTTCACTCTCTTTAACTTTCCTTTCCAAATTAGCCAGGTCTCTATTAATAAATTGTTTAGTGTACGAAGCATACTGAATAATATAACCCCTTAAAACTGCCTTCAAAGCTTCCCAAGCAATTCCTGCAGAGGGCGCAGTTGACATTTGTTTCTTCATAAATTTTAATTTGTGTTTTTAATGCCTCCTTAAACTCTGGTCTTTGTAAAAGTGAAGAATCAAATCTTTAGCAACATTGACTAACCTGACGTGGACCAATTTCCATACAAACCCAAGCATGATCTGATATTATAATGGTGCCAATAGAACAAGTAGAACAGGAAACGAGAGATTTTTATACCAAAAAGTAATCGATTCTAGAATATAGCTTATGCGGAGCAGAATAGAATGTATACTCTCTCCTATCTGGAATCAGAATCCTTCAGATATCTACTAACCCAAAAGCTTTACACATACTTTTTAATTTTACATAAGCTTTGGGCATTTTACTCTTCATTAAACTGCTCTGGTCAAGCACTGGGTCAAGCACCAGATTAAGATCCCCTAAAATAATATCACACTGCCCTGATGTAAGGAACATACCCTCTAAATTAATGAAAAATTTAGAATCACCCGTATTTGGTGCATAAACATTGCCAGTATAATAAGAATTCTCCCCTCTTTGTATTTAATTTGCTTTATACATTTAAATTGCAATTGCTTATTAACCAATGTAATCACCCCCTTACTATTGCTTGTACCCACATTATAAAATACTTTCCCAACCCAGCCCCAATAACTTCTTTGCTTCCTTCTGTGAGAGGTGTTTCTTGAAGAAACGCTACATCATATTTCTCAACCCTTAGTTTAGACATGACCTTCTTTCTTTTAACTGGTTGTCCTAACTCCTTCACATTCCATGTGGTGAGATGCAATACTCTAGATAAATGCAGTACCAGCTTTCAGAAAATATATATAAAAAGTAGCAATTATAATCGTACATACACAAACTTGCCACTGACACCCTAACCCCAATTTTAATGATATGAACAGTGCGCAAAATTGAGAAGTCATTATCAAGAAATGTCCTTTCAACAAAAAAAAACTTTTTTTTACTGTAACTGTTTCCCACCATCGCCACAAAATGCTCAAGTTGTGTCGCCCCTGCACAGTCTGGGAAAATCTGTATCTGATTCCCCTCGTACTGGATCTCTCCTGCGCAGCACGCAAAACCGCATCACGATCCCCTGATCTCAGAAATCGCACCAGTATAGGTCTAGGTCTAGGTCTGTCCTCAGGATTGGGTCTTGGCCTGTGAGCTCGTTCTATCTCCATCTGACTTCCTGATGTGTCAAAAACTGTAGAGATCAGATCCCCCATGTACTTCATTATGTTTCTGCCTTCCTTTCCCTCCGAGACCCCGATAAAGTGGAGATTATTTTGTCGATTTCAAATGCCTCTTAATATCTCCTAAGTTGGAGTTTTTCGACTGCTCCGACAAATCACTATTAGAATCTATCGTATTATAATAACTTATCAAGATAATTCTATTAAAGTGGCGCGGAGCTCCACTTAGCATCCATCTAGCCTCCAAGCATCACGTGACTCCTTTGATTAATATTTTTAAACTTTTATTAATTACTTCATTTTAAAAGGGTCATGACATGGATTTTTTAATTATTATTTTAACGTGTTCCTTGAGGTTTAATTATAATATTAATCAAGTTTTTTGCTCCGATCAATCCGCTGACACGATCCAGGATGCCATTAAAAAATTAATTATCCACTTGTTCCTTGCGCTGGGATTCTTCTGATATCTGTATAAAGACGAGAACGAGCTGTTTAAACCAAACGTGTCAAAGCGAACGATCTTTCACTGCATTTGTCCTTTGGACGACAGACTGAATCGTGTGGACTGAGTCAGAAAGTGAACGCGCATCTGTTTACTGTATCCAGTGTAGACAAGACAGCGGCAGGGATTGTAATTTCTATTTGCTTTTGATGTGATGCGACACTCACATTCAGCGTGATCAAGTGTCATCTGTTAAGCGAGTGAACGCCGGTGGGCGGAGCCTATGGTGATAGGAAGGCTATTCTTCAATGTCTTGCTCTGGAGGCGGTGTTTATGCAGATGTTTGTGCCTGGGTGACGTCATCATGCACCTCAGATCAAAACTAGCCGTTTTTAGAGGTTGATTAAATAAATGCTAAATCCTCCTTTTTATAATGAGGAGGCTGTTTTAAGCTATGAAACTTGCGGGATGTTTTAATGGTACAAAGACCTCTTATATGGAAAAAGATCAAGGCAAATTTGATTTCTCATGTCATGACATTTATTTAATAAAAAACAAATAAATGAAACATGAAACAATAAAACATGAAAGAAGAGATGGATTAATAAAACATCTTCACGTTTAAACTCAATTTAAAAAAAATTCTAATCAACAAAGTGCACACATGATGTAAATCAGAGATTCGTTGTTAGTGTAGTCAGCTTCATTAATTATAACTAGAGTTACTGCAAGAGAGCAGAAGACTGAAACGGTTGAAAACTTCAATGATTTTAAAAGGAGCATTATTTACTTGCTTTCTGTATACAATCAATTTACTAATTCTATTATTTAATGCAGCTGGATTTAATAGCAGCAGTGAATCTGCTAAATTTCGTAAGTCACTCATGAAATTGAGATGACTGAAAGTAGGGATGGGCGATCTGACAATTTTATATTGTGATCAATCTTGAAGATCTACTTTTCAAGAGAATCATAGAGATTGTGATCATTTATGTCCTCATAATAATGTTAAAACTTCAGCAATAACTGCTGATGGTCAGATTATATCACGCTGCTCTATCATGTGTCACTCGTGTGGTGACGCATTTGAAAAATAATTTAACGTGAGCTAGCAGTACTAGTATGATGAATTAAATTTTAGTTTCAGTTTCGATTGTGTCGTATGCCGTTCCATTCCATTCAAAGCAATGTGCTTTTGCCTCTCCTAAACTTAACATCCAGATCAGTCCCATCATGTAATGTGACTGTAGTAAAAAGCAGTCTACTGTGGGACATGCTTTATTTTAAAAGAGTTATTAAAAGTGCATTGACTGCAAAAGAGACAGTTCCTCACAAACAAAGTACACTTGGAGTTTAAGGCGTGCACATAAACGGTCAAATATACACAAAATGTCTGTCTTGGTGAGTATTTACATTTGGAAAGAAATAGGATGCATGTCAGTACATTAAATATGTGCGTTCCTTCTTAAAGCCTAATGCAAAACAGATCATCTATCATGATTTAGTGTGATAAGATCGTGATATGATAGTTTGGGAAGATCATCCACCTCTAATTTGCAGTGATAACCATAGCAACAGATAAAACATCAAAGAAGAGATGGATTAATAAAACATCTTCACGTTTAAACTCAATTTAAAAAAAATTCTAATCAACAAAGTGCACACATGATGTAAATCAGAGATTCGTTGTTAGTGTAGTCAGCTTCATTAATTATAACTAGAGTTACTGCAAGAGAGCAGAAGACTGAAACGGTTGAAAACTTCAATGATTTTAAAAGGAGCATTATTTACTTGCTTTCTGTATACAATCAATTTACTAATTCTATTATTTAATGCAGCTGGATTTAATAGCAGCAGTGAATCTGCTAAATTTCGTAAGTCACTCATGAAATTGAGATGACTGAAAGTAGGGATGGGCGATCTGACAATTTTATATTGTGATCAATCTTGAAGATCTACTTTTCAAGAGAATCATAGAGATTGTGATCATTTATGTCCTCATAATAATGTTAAAACTTCAGCAATAACTGCTGATGGTCAGATTATATCACGCGTCTCTATCATGTGTCACTCGTGTGGTGACGCATTTGAAAAATAATTTAACGTGAGCTAGCAGTACTAGTATGATGAATTAAATTTTAGTTTCAGTTTCGATTGTGTCGTATGCCGTTCCATTCCATTCAAAGCAATGTGCTTTTGCCTCTCCTAAACTTAACATCCAGATCAGTCCCATCATGTAATGTGACTGTAGTAAAAAGCAGTCTACTGTGGGACATGCTTTATTTTAAAAGAGTTATTAAAAGTGCATTGACTGCAAAAGAGACAGTTCCTCACAAACAAAGTACACTTGGAGTTTAAGGCGTGCACATAAACGGTCAAATATACACAAAAATGTCTGTCTTGGTGAGTATTTACATTTGGAAAGAAATAGGATGCATGTCAGTACATTAAATATGTGCGTTCCTTCTTAAAGCCTAATGCAAAACAGATCATCTATCATGATTTAGTGTGATAAGATCGTGATATGATAGTTTGGGAAGATCATCCACCTCTAATTTGCAGTGATAACCATAGCAACAGATAAAAACATCAAATTTCAAACAGATCTGTGCATTCATAAAAGTTAGCAGCGGCAGTGATTAGATTTATCTGTTCTAATGTGAGCATGTTATTATTCCTTGTGTAAATAATAAATATATCGGTTAAATATTTGATTTGGTGTAAAATGAGGAGCACAGAGTCTTATTCTTATTATTGTACATTTTTACATATGCATTGCCAAAGAAATTTACAATTTTAAAACAGTCAAAAATGAAAATTGTACTAAGCAACATCAATTAAAAACAGAAGTTTCTTTCTCTCTCTCTCTTTGACTTGAGAGTCTCTCTCGTACAGGCAATGAAACTAAATGTTTCAGGGAACACTTTAAAATTTTTTGCTATGACCTACTCAAATATTTTGGTGAAACATTTTTACACTTAAAAATATTGCATAAATTATAAAATTGTGAAATCATTGAAATATACTTTAAGAATCTAGTTAATGTAAAAGAAAAATTAAAAATCTAAAAAATGTAAGTAGATTCAAATAATTAGATTAATTAATCTCATAAATTAAATTGAGTAAATATAATTAAAATCCTTACAAGTCAAGTCAAGTTGAGCTTTATTGTCATTCCGCTACATGCGGGGCATACAGTGGAACGAAATGTCGTGCCTCACAGGACCACGGTGCTACATAAATACAGGCATACAGCAATGAAGTAAAACAATATAAACCTATACACAACTATATCCTACTGATAGATTTTGACTATAAATATACTATATATAAATTTTTTTTACCTATACATAAACTAAAAAATACAAACTATACGAGTGCTTCAGATAAATACTGTACATGTGCGAAGAGAGACATAGTGAGTCAGCAGCTGGCTGGGGAACAGTGCAGGATGATTTGTAGTGCATGAGCATGTAAACATACATATATTACTGAGTCTTTTTGTGGGATTTGTATACACACAGCAGTGTGTGTGGAAAGTGACTAGTGCGCATAGAGGAGGAGAGTGTACTACTACAGGTGGTTTGTACAGGCCCACTCACCTGTGTGTAGCACACTTCGATTGCACAAAAAAAGTTCCATAAGTTTCAGATGGTCCATGTTTCAGGAGGTAGGGGGTTTGTATGGGGTTTCAGAGAGGGGCGGGGTGATTTGAGTTCAGGGCTCTCACAGCCTGGGGGAAAAAGCTGTTGAGCAGTCTGGCAGAGCGGGCTCTGATGCTTCGGTACCGTCTTCCTGATGGTAGGAGCTGGAAGAGACTGTGGGAGGGGTGTGTGGAGTCCTTCACGATACTGTTGGCTTTGCTGGAGCATTGTGTGAGGAAAATATCCAGGATGGAGGGGAGAGGGGCACCGATGATCCTTGCAGCTGTGTTCACTGTCCGCTGGAGGGTCTTGCGGTCTGCTGCAGTACAGTTCCTGTACCAGACAGTGATGCAGGTGGTCAGCACACTCTCAATGGTGCCCCTGTAGAAAGTGGTGAGGATGGGTGGAGGGAGACTTGCTCTTTTCAGCCGGCGGAGAAAGTGTAGGCGCTGTTGTGCCTTCTTGGAGAGTGACATGGTGTTGGTGGTCCAGGTGAGATCCTCTGTGAAGTGCACCCCCAGGAATTTAGTGCTGCTGACTCTCTCCACAGGCGAGCTGTCGATGGTCAGTGGGGGGTGATCAACGGAGTTTCTTCTGAAGTCCATCACAACCTCCTTTGTCTTACTCACATTGAGGGACAGGTTGTTATTGCCACACCATTTCGCCAGCTGTGCCACTTCCTCTCTGTAGTGCGTTTCATCATTGTTGCTGATGAGACCTACCACTGTTGTGTCATCAGCGAACTTGATGATGTGGTTGGAGCTGGACTTGGCAGTGCAGTCGTGGGTCAGCAGTGTGAAGAGCAGCGGGCTGAGCACACAGCCTTGTGGGGCACCTGTGCTCAGTGTGGTAGTGCTCGAGGTGTTGTGGCCGACACGGACTGACTGAGGTCTTCCGGTTAGAAAGTCCAGAATCCAATTGCAGAGGGAATTGTTAAGGCCCAGCAGGTTTAGTTTGTTGATGAGCTGTTGTGGGATTATTGTGTTGAATGCTGAGCTGAAGTCAATGAACAGCATTCTAACATAAGAGTCTTTGTTTTCTAGGTGGGTAAGAGCCAGGTGGAGAGTGGAGGAAATTGCATCGTCTGTAGAGCGGTTTGGACGGTATGCAAACTGGAGCGGATCGAGTGTGTTGGGGAGGCTGGTTTTGATGTTGTGCATGACTAACCTCTCAAAGCACTTCATTATGATTGGAGTCAGTGCTATGGGACGGTAGTCATTTAGAGAGGACACAGGTGATTTCTTTGGTACCGGTATGATTGTTGTGGATTTGAGACATGTGGGGACGACTGCCTGGCTCAGCGAGGTGTTGAAGATATCTGTTAGGACATCTGTCAGCTGTACAGCACAGTCTTTCAGTACACGGCCAGGTATGTTGTCGGGACCCGCAGCCTTGCGTGGGTTGATCCTAGATAGGGTCTTCCTTACGCCGGCTGGAGACAGACAGAGCGCCTGGTCGTTGGGAGGTGTGGGCAGTTTTTGTGCAGGTGTGTCATTCTGCATTTCAAACCGTGAATAAAAGTGGTTGAGTGTATCTGGGAGGGATGTGTCATCATCACAGGCCTGTGGCGGGGGCTTGTAGTCTGTGATGGTCTGAATGGCTTGCCACAGACTCCGTGTGTCTCTGCTGTCTGTGAAGTGATTGTTGATTTTTTGAGCATATGACCGTTTTCCATTTTTGATGCTGCGGGACAGATTGGCTCTTGCTGTTTTGAGGGCTGCTTTATCTCCTGATCTGGAAGCTTCATCTCTGGTCTTTAGCAGCCCACGAACCTCTGCTGTCATCCATGGCTTCTGGTTGGCGCTGGACTTGGCAGTGCAGTCGTGGGTCAGCAGTGTGAAGAGCAGCGGGCTGAGCACACAGCCTTGTGGGGCACCTGTGCTCAGTGTGGTAGTGCTCGAGGTGTTGTGGCCGACACGGACTGACTGAGGTCTTCCGGTTAGAAAGTCCAGAATCCAATTGCAGAGGGAATTGTTAAGGCCCAGCAGGTTTAGTTTGTTGATGAGCTGTTGTGGGATTATTGTGTTGAATGCTGAGCTGAAGTCAATGAACAGCATTCTAACATAAGAGTCTTTGTTTTCTAGGTGGGTAAGAGCCAGGTGGAGAGTGGAGGAAATTGCATCGTCTGTAGAGCGGTTTGGACGGTATGCAAACTGGAGCGGATCGAGTGTGTTGGGGAGGCTGGTTTTGATGTTGTGCATGACTAACCTCTCAAAGCACTTCATTATGATTGGAGTCAGTGCTATGGGACGGTAGTCATTTAGAGAGGACACAGGTGATTTCTTTGGTACCGGTATGATTGTTGTGGATTTGAGACATGTGGGGACGACTGCCTGGCTCAGCGAGGTGTTGAAGATATCTGTTAGGACATCTGTCAGCTGTACAGCACAGTCTTTCAGTACACGGCCAGGTATGTTGTCGGGACCCGCAGCCTTGCGTGGGTTGATCCTAGATAGGGTCTTCCTTACGTCGGCTGGAGACAGACAGAGCGCCTGGTCGTTGGGAGGTGTGGGCAGTTTTTGTGCAGGTGTGTCATTCTGCATTTCAAACCGTGAATAAAAGTGGTTGAGTGTATCTGGGAGGGATGTGTCATCATCACAGGCCTGTGGCGGGGGCTTGTAGTCTGTGATGGTCTGAATGGCTTGCCACAGACTCCGTGTGTCTCTGCTGTCTGTGAAGTGATTGTTGATTTTTTGAGCATATGACCGTTTTCCATTTTTGATGCTGCGGGACAGATTGGCTCTTGCTGTTTTGAGGGCTGCTTTATCTCCTGATCTGGAAGCTTCATCTCTGGTCTTTAGCAGCCCACGAACCTCTGCTGTCATCCATGGCTTCTGGTTGGCGCGTGTGGTGATGGTCTTGGTGACTGTCACATCATCAGTGCACTTTTGGATGTAAGCAGTCACAGTTTCAGTGTACTCCTGCAGGTCTGTGTGGTTGTTGTAGGTGGCCGCCTCTTTAAACATGTTCCAGTCTGTGTCCTGGAAGCAGTCCTGCAGTGCTGAGGTAGCATTTGCTGGCCATACCGTGATCTGCTTTAGAACCGGTTTGGCAAGTTTGAGAAGTGGTCTGTATGCTGGGATTAGCATAACAGAGATGTGGTCTGAGTACCCGAGGTGGGGGCGGGGTTCGCCTTTGTATGCGTTCTTTACTGTTGTGTAAACAAAGTCTAGTGTGTTATTTCCCCTTGTTGCAAAGTTCACATGTTGGTAGAACTTTGGCAAAACTGTCTTTAAGTTTGCGTGGTTGAAGTCACTGGCTATGATGAAAAAGCCATCGGGGTTATTTGTTTGTTGTTCGCTGATGGCGCTGTACAGTTCACGAAGCGCGTCCTTAGCGTTTGCACACGGGGGGATGTAAACCGCGACAATAACAGTGGCCGTGAACTCCCGCGGCAGATAGAACGGTCGACGCTTCACAACCATAAACTCCACCAGCGATGAACAGTGTTTTGATACTACCACAGCATTGTTACACCATTTTTTGTTGACGTACACACACAAGCCACCCCCGCGAGTCTTACCAGACAGTGATGAATCTCTGTCCGCTCGGTAGCAGGTTAGCCCGTGCAGCTGAATGGCGGAGTCCGGGATGTTGTCGTTTAGCCATGTTTCAGTGAAAACAGACACACAACAATCCCTTGCCTCATGCTGTGTAGACCGACTGAGTTGAATTAAGTCCAGTTTGTTTTCCAGAGAGCGAACGTTTGAGAGCATGAATGTTGGAAGAGCCGGTCTTGTGGGGTTAGCCCTTAGCCTGGCTCGTATACCTCCGCGCTTACCGCGCTTCCGTCTTCTCTCACACCGCTTGTGACGCCGCCTTGTGCGGGTAGCGTCAGAAGGCGAGGCCGCGGTCTCGAGGTCCGGCTCCAGCAGTAAACAAAGGCCTCGTAGCTTCTCAGTAGCCGCCGGCGAGAGTTTGTGTTTGTATGTGTTGTCGATATCCAAAAGGCTTTGGCGATCATAGATGTATCCCGGAGTGATCTCCCGATGAATTAGCGGTACATTGACATTGTTTGGAGACGAACAGACGACATTAAAAGTCATAAAAGCACCATCTTTGGGACCCGGAGAAGCCGTTGCGTCTGACCGCGCCGCCATTTACGCAATGCAATAGTAATTCAATAGTAAATCAGAAACACAAAAAATTTGTAGATTTCATTTAGATGCTGTGTTACAGCCACTGCCATAACACACAAGAGGGATAACACTAAGGCTTGGACTAATAGGGGAATTTATTGAAAATAACACAAAATATAAACAATGAATAGGACAAATTAGTCAGGAGAACAAAAATAGAAAGGAGAGTGCAACTCCACGTCTGGACGGCCGCTCAAGTCCTGTCACTCAAGTGCAGCAGCGTGGCTTCTTTTAAGCACGTGCTTATGATCCACAGCTGTAGGAAATCTGCTCAGTCAAAAACACATGTAACACAGGTTTCCAGCCCCTAGAGGGTAGACAAATAATAACAAAAATACATGCACATGTACGTGTTTTGAGTTTCTGCTGTGACCTAGTTTTCCCCAGTCTGTTTAATTAGTCATTCTGTTCACCTGGTGTCTTGTTAATTATCCCATTCGTTCCCTTTGTTTGGTTCATGTTTATAAGCCCTCAGTTCTACCTCAGTCTTCGTTTGTTCCCGTCTATGTTAAGCTGGTTTCTGTGTCTGTTCCCCTGGATTTATCTTATTAACAGACTTTTCGTCTGTTCTCTTTCGTACTTGTGCAGTTTGTATCACCAACACGGGACAACATGCTGTATATACAAATGTCCTATATTTACTTTTTTAAACTGTATTTACCATTTACTCAATGTGCACTTTACAATAAATATAGCAAAACAAAGTGATAAACAAAACAAATTATTTTTATAAATATTTATTTTTCAAATTTGACAATAACTGCAATTCAGTCATTTGCAAATAACAACTTGTTGAATAAATTGTAGCCACTGAACTGTGGATACTTACAAACATACAAAATTCAGCAAAAATAACATTTAAAATTTTAGACATATTAACCTTTACTTGCAAAATTAGACCAATGAAAAAACCGTGTCATTAAAGAGTTAGTTCACACAAAAATAAAAATTCTGTCATTAATTACTCACCCTCTTGTCTTTCCAAACCCATAAGACCTTTGTTCATTTCCAGAACACTATATATATATATTCTTAAAAAAAGTTAACAACTTAAGTAAACCTCACGGAAAATAAAACAAAAATCCATGTCATGACTCCTTTAAATACTGTGTTAGTTGAAAAATAGTATCATTTTTTTCAAATATTTGTATTACTTAGTGAAAATAAATTGTGCATAATTTTGAGGTTAAAAAACAAACAGTGTTAAAAATCATATTTTTCAAAACTACTGCCTTGAACAACACAGAATAGGTGTGATCTGAAATCTAAGAGTCTGAACTTTACACTGCATGTGTCTGAACAAACCATACGTCAAAAACACCACCCAGCTCAGAAAGTCATGTGTCATAAATCATTTCCTCACGGAGTAGAATACAACAAGTATAATTGTTTTGGGCTTTGACTAAACTTGAGTGAGTTTTTGTATATGAAGCTCCCACAGACCCAGATGTAAATAATACACGGATACAGCATTTATGTCTCCTTTTTGCTTGTAACTTCATAAAACATGCTCAGATCAGAGAAAAACACAGCAGTAAAAACACAGCATAAAAAGAGCTCAAATAATGCATCACTCAGATCTAGAGATATTCCTCGTGGAGTTATAACACATGAAACCCCACAGATGCTCATGTAGCCAAGTATATGTAGCATTCATGTGTCGTTTTCACTCATAACTTCATCAGATTGAAGTGCAGTGGATGCTCCAGATTGAAATGAGTCCAAAATCAACAATCCACTGTAAATATTTTATAGTTCTAACGCCTACCTCTATATTTGGGAAAGGCGACGAATGATCATAACTGAAGATATAATTTAATTAATTGGACTGTACAGTGTGTGTTTACTGACTGAATGTGTCTCTGTGTGTGTTTTCTAGTGTGGATCATGGAGGAGAGATCAGGATTACAGCAGGACTGAAGAAATGTACGTCTACACACACACACAGCTGTAGAGATTGTTTTTATGTTATAAATGTCTCTGTTTTTGTGTTCAGATGTCTGTTTTCTCACACTGGATCCAAACACAGCAAACACTTTTCTCATTCTGACTGAGAAGAACAGAAAGGTGACAGGTGTGAGAGAGAAACAGTCATATCCTGATCATCCAGACAGATTTGATGTTTATTCTCAGGTGTTGTGTAGAGAGAGTGTGTGTGGACGATGTTACTGGGAGATTGAGTGGAGTGGATATGGTGTGGACATATCAGTGTCATATAAGAGCATCAGCAGGAAGGGAGAGGGTGATAAATGTTGGTTTGGAAATAATGATCAGTCCTGGAGTTTTTTCTGCTCTCGCTCCCAATGCTCATTCAGACACAATAAGATAGAGATTGATCTCCCTGTGAAGTCCATCAGCAGGAAAATAGGAGTGTATGTGGATCACAGTGCAGGAACTCTGTCCTTCTTCAGCGTCTCTGACACAATGAGCCTCATCCACACAGAACAGACCACATTCACTCAGCCGCTCTATCCTGGGTTTACTGTTTTGGAAGAACACGCTGTGAGAATAAGCCTTGTATATACCTCAGAAACGCGCTGAGAGGAAAAAGAGTTGTATTTACCGCCAGAAGACGCGCTGAGAGGAAAAAGCTTTTGTTTACTTCACAAACAGAGCGCGAGCGCAGCTGGATCCGCGGTGGAGGAGATACTTTATACCGAGTAAGTAATGTTTCTTATTGGCATTCGATAATGTGTTGTTGTGACAACGTTTAACGCATTTACTGGTGAACTTGTCCCAAACTATAACTCCAGAATAAAATGTGTAAAATCGAGTGCAACATTTTGAAATATGATAGACAACCTTTCATTGCATTTAAATGTTGCACGACGTGAGGATAGTTATATGTTCTATGCTTTATTTATTTTGAATAGTACAAATATGTAGGCCTATACATTATAATAAATATAATGTACTGTTTTTGCTGTATTTGGATCAAATAAATGCAGGCTTGGTGAGCTGAAGACACTTCTTACTGTTACTGTTCTACACAAATCTTACTGTTTAAATAATTTGACTGGTAGTGTATGTATTGTCACCATGTTTGCTTTGTCTTTGTCCGTTCATTGTGTTGCTCACGTCTGTCTTGTTTTCTCATGCAGTTTCTGCTGTCTCCTGTTTTCCTGGGTTCCAGTTTCCTGCCAATGTTTTGGATATTTTGGATATTGCACCCACGATGTCTTGACTCTTCTGTTGTTTATTTGTTTGTTTGTTCCTAATAAACTGTTTAACTGCACTCACAAGTGAATCTCAAGTTATTTTATGTGATAGTTATATGTATACACATTTCTTTTTTCCTCACATTCTTTCTTGTAACTCTTCTCTCAGGCACACACCTGACTGAATGGCTCATTATGGAGCTCATTATGCGGGCCTTTGTCTTCTCAGGTGTGAGTCACGCCCTCTCGCATACAGCCTTTCCACTCAAAAAGTGACTTAGAAAATTTAAATCAATATATTGTTTTTTTCTGAATGAGTGAGTTAGATTATTTACAGATCATTTTGAAGCAAATATTCTAGGCTACAAGATCCAGTTCTCAAAAGTCTTGTGAACAAATGTTCTGAATGTGTTTTATGGCCTTATTTCAGTGACTTCAAAATTTTAGTTTTTCACTAGCCACGCATAAACGTTTCTTTCTCAAAAACAAAATAATGTACATAAATGCTGCTAACATATTATTGTAGCCCCGTTTGTGCTGTTTACAGTGATATAAGACTTTAGCCATTTATATGTTTATAAGCAACTGAAAAAAGCACAAATGTCAGGGCATGTCAAAACTTCTCCAGGCCCCCAAAACACCCTTAGACCCCAGAGGGTTAAACTGTATTTACCATTTACTCAATGTGCACTTTACAATAAATATAGCAAAACAAAGTGATAAACAAAACAAATTATTTTTATAAATATTTATTTTTCAAATTTGACAATAACTGCAATTCAGCCATTTGCAAATAACAACTTGTTGAATAAATTGTAGCCACTGAACTGTGGATACTTACAAACATACAAAATTCAGCAAAAATTTAAAATTTTAGACACATTAACCTTTACTTGCAAAATTAGACCAATGAAAAAACCGTGTCATTAAAGAGTTAGTTCACACAAAAATAAAAATTCTGTCATTAATTACTCACCCTCTTGTCTTTCCAAACCCGTAAGACCTTTGTTCATTTCCAGAACACAAATTAAGATATTTTTGATTAAATCTGAGAGCTCCCTGACCCTCCCATAGACAGCAAGGATACTACCACGATCAAGGCACAGAAACGTAGTAAGGACATTGTTAAAATAGTCAACTGTAGTAGTCAATCAGTGTTCAACTGTAATTTCATGAAGCTACGAGAATACTTTTTGTGCACAAAGAAAACAAAAATAACTTTATTTAACAAATACAGTTGAACCACTGATGTCACATGGACCATTTTATCGATGTCCTTACTGTGTTTCTGGGCCTTGAACATTTCAGCTCTCTTGCTGTCTGTGGAGGGTCAGAGAGCTCGCGGATTTCATCAAAAATATCTTTAAAAAATATTTCACACTTTTGGCTGGTACGGCTAGTGAACTTGAAGTCGTCTCATTCTTCATCTAGAAAACAATGAATCAACAAGATCATTTCATACTGCACCCTGAGAAAATCCTCTTCAATGTTAGGAAGTCACTGAATTTTTGGAAAATTTGGGGATCTTTTCAGGAGCATATACAGGTGTATATATATATATATATATATATATATATATATATATATATATATATATATATATATATATATATATATATATATATATATATATATTCTTAAAAAGTTAACAACTTAAGTAAACCTCACGGAACATATTAAAATAAAACAAAAATCCATGTCATGACTCCTTTAAATACTGTGTTAGTTGAAAAATAGTATCATTTTTTCAAATATTTGTATTACTTAGTGAAAATAAATTGTGCATAATTTTGAGGTTAAAAACAAACAGTGTTAAAAATCATATTTTCAAAACTACTGCCTTGAACAACACAGAATAGGTGTGATCTGAAATCTAAGAGTCTGAACTTTACACTGCATGTGTCTGAACAAACCATATGTCAAAAACATCACCCAGCTCAGAAAGTCATGTGTCATAAATCATTTCCTCACGGAGTAGAATACAAGAAGTATAATTGTTTTGGACTTTGACTAAACTTGAGTGAGTTTTTGTATATGAAGCTCACACAGACCCAGATGTAAATAATACACGGATACAGCATTTATGTCTCCTTTTGCTTGTAACTTCATAAAACATGCTCAGATCAGAGAAAAACACAGCAGTAAAAGCACAGCATAAAAAGAGCTCAAATAATGCATCACTCAGATCTAGAGATATTCCTCATGGAGTTATAACACATGAAACCCCACAGATGCTCATGTAGCCAAGTATATGTAGCATTCATGTGTCGTTTTCACTCATAACTTCATCAGATTTACATTTACATTTACATTTACATTTACATTTACATTTACATTTACATTTACATTTACATTTACATTTACATTTACATTTACATTTACATTTACATTTACATTTACATTTACATTTACATTTACATTTACATTTACATTTACATTTACATTTACATTTACATTTACATTTACATTTACATTTACATTTACATTTACATTTACATTTACATTTACATTTACATTTACATTTACATTTACATTTACATTTACATTTACATTTACATTTACATTTACATTTACATTTACATTTACATTTACATTTACATTTACATTTACATTTACATTTACATTTACATTTACATTTACATTTACATTTACATTTACATTTACATTTACATTTACATTTACATTTACATTTACATTTACATTTACATTTACATTTACATTTACATTTACATTTACATTTACATTTACATTTACATTTACATTTACATTTACATTTACATTTACATTTACATTTACATTTACATTTACATTTACATTTACATTTACATTTACATTTACATTTACATTTACATTTACATTTACATTTACATTTACATTTACATTTACATTTACATTTACATTTACATTTACATTTACATTTACATTTACATTTACATTTACATTTACATTTACATTTACATTTACATTTACATTTACATTTACATTTACATTTACATTTACATTTACATTTACATTTACATTTACATTTACATTTACATTTACATTTACATTTACATTTACATTTACATTTACATTTACATTTACATTTACATTTACATTTACATTTACATTTACATTTACATTTACATTTACATTTACATTTACATTTACATTTACATTTACATTTACATTTACATTTACATTTACATTTACATTTACATTTACATTTACATTTACATTTACATTTACATTTACATTTACATTTACATTTACATTTACATTTACATTTACATTTACATTTACATTTACATTTACATTTACATTTACATTTACATTTACATTTACATTTACATTTACATTTACATTTACATTTACATTTACATTTACATTTACATTTACATTTACATTTACATTTACATTTACATTTACATTTACATTTACATTTACATTTACATTTACATTTACATTTACATTTACATTTACATTTACATTTACATTTACATTTACATTTACATTTACATTTACATTTACATTTACATTTACATTTACATTTACATTTACATTTACATTTACATTTACATTTACATTTACATTTACATTTACATTTACATTTACATTTACATTTACATTTACATTTACATTTACATTTACATTTACATTTACATTTACATTTACATTTACATTTACATTTACATTTACATTTACATTTACATTTACATTTACATTTACATTTACATTTACATTTACATTTACATTTACATTTACATTTACATTTACATTTACATTTACATTTACATTTACATTTACATTTACATTTACATTTACATTTACATTTACATTTACATTTACATTTACATTTACATTTACATTTACATTTACATTTACATTTACATTTACATTTACATTTACATTTACATTTACATTTACATTTACATTTACATTTACATTTACATTTACATTTACATTTACATTTACATTTACATTTACATTTACATTTACATTTACATTTACATTTACATTTACATTTACATTTACATTTACATTTACATTTACATTTACATTTACATTTACATTTACATTTACATTTACATTTACATTTACATTTACATTTACATTTACATTTACATTTACATTTACATTTACATTTACATTTACATTTACATTTACATTTACATTTACATTTACATTTACATTTACATTTACATTTACATTTACATTTACATTTACATTTACATTTACATTTACATTTACATTTACATTTACATTTACATTTACATTTACATTTACATTTACATTTACATTTACATTTACATTTACATTTACATTTACATTTACATTTACATTTACATTTACATTTACATTTACATTTACATTTACATTTACATTTACATTTACATTTACATTTACATTTACATTTACATTTACATTTACATTTACATTTACATTTACATTTACATTTACATTTACATTTACATTTACATTTACATTTACATTTACATTTACATTTACATTTACATTTACATTTACATTTACATTTACATTTACATTTACATTTACATTTACATTTACATTTACATTTACATTTACATTTACATTTACATTTACATTTACATTTACATTTACATTTACATTTACATTTACATTTACATTTACATTTACATTTACATTTACATTTACATTTACATTTACATTTACATTTACATTTACATTTACATTTACATTTACATTTACATTTACATTTACATTTACATTTACATTTACATTTACATTTACATTTACATTTACATTTACATTTACATTTACATTTACATTTACATTTACATTTACATTTACATTTACATTTACATTTACATTTACATTTACATTTACATTTACATTTACATTTACATTTACATTTACATTTACATTTACATTTACATTTACATTTACATTTACATTTACATTTACATTTACATTTACATTTACATTTACATTTACATTTACATTTACATTTACATTTACATTTACATTTACATTTACATTTACATTTACATTTACATTTACATTTACATTTACATTTACATTTACATTTACATTTACATTTACATTTACATTTACATTTACATTTACATTTACATTTACATTTACATTTACATTTACATTTACATTTACATTTACATTTACATTTACATTTACATTTACATTTACATTTACATTTACATTTACATTTACATTTACATTTACATTTACATTTACATTTACATTTACATTTACATTTACATTTACATTTACATTTACATTTACATTTACATTTACATTTACATTTACATTTATAATACTGGATCATCAGTGAAACTGTGTTGATGAATCAGAATAGACTGATGAGAGATTCTTATTATAGTTATTATAGAGTCTCTTCATGACATTATTAATACTGCAACTGAACTTCTGTCTCTGAAATAACATGAAATAACAACATGAAATAACATGAATGAGAATAAATGTGTTAATAAATGATTGACGATGTGTTTCTGTGCTTTTCTCAACCTGTTTGTGTTGATTCAGATCAGTTTTTACTGTAGTGTCACATTATTACTACACTGAACAAAATTATAAATGCAACACTTTTGTTTTTGCCCCCATTTTTCATGAGCTGAACTCAAAGATCTAAGACTTTTTCTATGTACACAAAAGGCCTATTTCTCTCAAATATTGTTCACAAATCTGTCTAAATCTGTGTTAGTGAGCACTTCTCCTTTGCCGAGATAATCCATCCACCTCACAGGTGTGGCATATCAAGATGCTGATTAGACAGCATGATTATTGCATAGGTGTGCCTTAGGCTGGCCACAATAAAAGGCCACTCTAAAATGTGCAGTTTTATCACACTGCACAATGCCACAGATGTCGCAAGTTTTGAGGGAGCGTGCAGTTGGCATGCTGACTGCAGGAATGTCCACCAGAGCTGTTGCCCGTGAATTGAATGTTCATTTCTCTACCATAAGCCGTCTCCAAAGGCACAAACTGTCAGAAACCGTCTCAGGGAAGCTCATCTGCATGCTCGTCGTCCTCATCGGGGTCTCGACCTGACTGCAGTTCGTCGTCATAACCGACTTGAGTGGGCAAATGCTCACATTCTATGGCATCTGGCACTTTGGAGAGGTGTTCTCTTCACGGATGAATCCCGGTTTTCACTGTACAGGGCAGATGGCATGGCGTGTATGGCGTCGTGTGGGTGAGCTGTTTGCTGATGTCAGCATTGTGGATCGAGTGGCCCATGGTGGCGGTGGGGTTATGGTATGGGCAGGCGTATGTTATGGACAATGAACACAGGTGCATTTTATTGATGGCATTTTGAATGCACAGAGATACAGTGACGAGATCCCAAGGCCCACTGTTGTGCCATTCATCCACGACCATCACCTCAATACAGTAAAACTGCACATTTTAGAGTGGCCTTTTATTGTGGCCAGCCTAAAGCACACCTGTGCAATAATCATGCTGTCTAATCAGCATCTTGATATGCCACACCTGTGAGGTGGACGGAGTATCTCGGCAAAGGAGAAGCGCTCACTAACACAGATTTAGACAGATTTGTGAACAATATTTGAGAGAAATAGGCCTTTTGTGTACATAGAAAAAGTCTTAGATCTTTGAGTTCAGCTCATGAAAAATGGGGGCAAAAACAAAAGTGTTGTGTTTATAACTTTGTTCAGTGTATGAAAAGAACAAGTAATTTTTATCATTTATAAATTTGATTTTTCTCAATTTTGTGCACATAATAAAACACACTGAAAAATAAACTTGATCAGATTTTAATTCATGATGAATATTTATGTATTTATATGTAACTTCATGAAATTATAAGAGCAAAAAAATGGTCAAAATAAATTAAATGTGATGTTTATTACTTTAGTGCATGTCTCGTGTTTTAACAGGTTTTATGTTGTTCTTAGATGATCTTCACATCTACTTGTGCAAATGTGAGCTAATATTTAATGCTTGTTTTAAAAGTTATCAATTTATGCGTTTTATGTAACAAATGAAAATTACAGAAATAAATTACAGAATATATTTTGAGACAATCAGTCAATGTAATTAAATCATCAGTTTTTCAGTACACAATACACAAGCACTTAAAGACACAATAATTAACATGATAATTAATAATTAGCTGACATTTGATGCCATGACATGATTAGATTCAGATCAATATCATTTATTAAGCTGGGTGTCCACCTATATAATCACCATATTTATAATAAAACCACCATGTTTAAAAATATCATATTAATAAGTTAATAAAATATCATATTTATTGTAACTACATTAAAGTCATATTAAATTATAATCTTTTTTAAACAGCATAAGAAGAATCTTTCAGAATCTTTACTTTTTGTAAATATTTTTCTCTGTATTTTTAAAAACAACATATTAATGACAGTATAATTATTGAACAAAAATCAATTATTTTATTGATTAAAAAACGTATTATGATTGTTATGATTATTATTATAAACATATCACTCTAGCTTTAGTCTTTTTTTGTGTGTTTTTGTCGAGTGTGGAGTAAAAGACCCCCATCATCACCTCATACCTTCATCAGAGTGTTATTTCTTATATGAATGATGCATCGGTGTTGTTTGATAAATGTCTGGAGGGTCACGTGCTCTCCTCTAAAGGAGGATTATTATTATAATTATTATTATAATAATAATACAGGCGTGTTTTGATGATTATCTGCGCTATAGTCTGTCACACGCGAGCAGTTTAATGTGTGTTCGCTGAGAATCAGTGTTTTTATCACTTTGACACAGAAATCTTCCTCTAAACGCATGAATCTGTATCAGACACATCACTGAATTATCATCTGCACACATATCTTCATATCATCATGTGTTTGAAGCTAAAACACGAGAAAACAAACTGTAGTAATAGCAGTAAGTGTTTGTGTGTGAAATATAATACCCTGCGTGCATTATTGAGTGGACATCAATCTGACAGAGATGTTTATTATCATGGAGCTGTGTGTAAATCAGTCAAACACAGATGATCACGACACACTGATTGATCTCCATCAGTGTTTGATCCGTGATCAGAGCTGAATGTGTGTGTTTCAGGAGTGTGTGTGTGTGTGTGTGTGTGTGTGTGTGTGTGTGATGGCTGGGAAGGTGAAGTGGGTGACGGACATCGAGAAATCAGTGCTGATCAATAACTTTGAGAAGAGAGGATGGATCCAGGTGACGGACAGCGACGACTGGAACTTCTACTGGCAAGACTTCATTTCATCCGTTCATCAACATAAACTAGTGATGATATAACACTGATATTATCATAACTGTATTACAGCTGCTCCAGGTCTGAACTTCTCAAGCGTACTGTAGTATCAGTCATATGACTCTGTGCTGCTCAGAGACAGAGTTATTAACGTTAAAGATGAGATTGTCATCATTTACTCTCTCAAGCTGCTCCAAACCTCTGAGTTTCTGCTGAACACAAGAGAAGCAACCAAACAGATGACTTCCAGAGTATGGAAAAATAGTGTGGAATAGTATGTTTGATTAACAGCATTCTTCAGAGTATCTTCTTTTGTGTTCAGCAGAATTGTCGTTTTTGTAAACCATAAAACACGTGTTCATTACTACAAATACAATAAACATTAACTGAGATAAAATAAACTTAAACTTACAGACTTCAAAACCTTCAACATATTTTATTTTAGCTAGTTTCTCAGGCAACATTTCACATTTTACTAAAATAAAATGAAATAAAAATGTACACAAACCACTGTCTTTTAGTATCATAGAGATACTTTCATAGATTTTATGCTAATATTTAGGGGCCAAACACTGAAGGTTCTTCTTCTTCTTGCGTTCTTCTTGTGGGAAAGTTATTAAATTTGGCACCATCCATACCGTGTTCAGCGTGGACACCGGCTACCGTCTGTCCGATGACCAGATGGTCAATCACTTCCCCAACCACTACGAGCTGACCAGGAAGGACCTGATGATCAAGAACATCAAGCGCTACAGGAAGGAGCTGGAGAAGGAGGCCAGTCCCTTAGCCGAGAAGGACAAGAACGGGAAATACCTCTACCTGGGTAAAGCTCGCCGCTGCTTATGTTTGTGTGAGATAAGCTCTGAATGTGCTGTGACCGACTCTCTCTGACTCTGGGACAGATTTCGTGCCGGTGACGTTCATGCTGCCGGCCGACTATAACCTGTTCGTGGAGGAGTTTCGCAAGAGTCCGTCCAGCACGTGGATCATGAAGCCGTGTGGGAAGGCGCATGGCAAAGGCATCTTCCTCATCAACAAGCTCTCTCAGGTCAAGAAATGGTCTCACCAACGTGCACCTCACCAACGTGGCCATCCAGAAGCACGGCGTGAGTTAGTGTGCATAAAACCTACACTATATGGACAGAAGTATTGGGACCCCTGATCATTACACCAACAGTAGAGAAGATGGTCAGCTGTGAGTGTTTTCTGTGAGTTCCTGGGTTTGTGGAGCTGAGAACTGACTGCTGATGGAAGTGGTTTTGTTTGTGAAGTAATTAGCAAAATCATCAGCTGTTAAAGAGATAGTGGGAGGTGGCAGAGCGGGACAGAGGATAACACTTTGAAGAGTTTATGTGTTTCTGATGTGCTGTTGATCTCATTATGAAAAAATAAGTTTTGGCAGCAAGCTTATCAAGCAAGCTTTGTTTCATGTGTTGTTGACTTGTATTTATTTATTGTCATGGTTACTTTTATTTATTCTTTTACTCATTTATTCATGTTTCCTGTTGTTGTCAGTAAATAAAATATAGCCCAACTGTTTCATTAACTTATGCATTAATTCATTACTTGACTAAAAATTGAGATGTATTCACCTTGGCTGAATTTGTCTAGTGTGTAGTCATGCATAGCTATGGCATGTGAAAAAACTAATAAAAATTTGTTTGTTTTACTAAAAAATATAATTATTCAGTGTTTCCCACAGACTTGCAGTCTATTTGCGGTGGCACCCCCTCCCGGAGGGGTGGGAGTGAGGGCATGGGGGGCATATTAACACTGTACTAAAATAAGCACAAATAAGCACAAAAATCCAATAGAAATATTTCAAATTGTGAAGAACTTTATTTCCATATTTATTTCAATTAAGCATCTCCCCCACACTCTAGCTCCACTATTTATGGCACATTTTGCACCCTTTATTTGAGCATGAGATTTTACGGGGATTTCTGAAAAAATATTATAATGCCCTTTCATAAGGGAAGGCCTCTGGTTGGGGTCCATTTATTGAGATCCTCAGACAAGCAGAGAGGTGTTCCCCTCTAAGCTGGTTTCTGAGGTCTATTTTTACCTAAAGATAAAGCAAAAACAAACAAAAATACCATTAACTGTGTAATGTAAAGAAAATGCGTAATTATATGTTGTTGTTTTTTACAAAAGAAAAAAAACAAACACAAAGTGATGCACTTACCCTGTTCATGGTCGAGAAATTACGCTCACAGTTAACAGTGGAAACAGGGATAACAAGTGCAATGCTCGCAAGAAGGCTCAGGAAGGGGTAGAGGTTGGCCCACTCATCAAACTCACTCGCCAGAAGACTTGGTTCTTGTTCTTGAAACAATATTTGATTTACCATGGCATTAGTGTGTTGTGTTTGTGTTGAGAACCAGAGCTGATTGTAGTCATAATGACCTTATTTCACCTACCTTGAATGCCCCAGTAAGGACATGATTCTTGAATGAGGACCACTCTTGCAGGATCTCATTCTCATGTTGAGGGCAAAATTTCCTGGCAAGAGTCTGTAGATGAGAGATGATGACTGTATCATCTTGTAGAGCAGCTGATTGCGGTCCCAAGACACTGAAGGAACCCAGGATGTCCAGATCATGGAACCTCCTGTGAAGGTGTGTTTCCAGGCCAGTTATGTAAGGGTGGATAACCTACAATGCACAGATCAACATCCTTTTAAGAAGAGTCTACACACCAACCTTCCCTACTGTAATCAATGGCCAGGCCATATAGTCTGTTCAGGAAAACTAATAATATTAATAACATTTTTTTCTAAGAGGATGAGGAAAATTAAGTTAGTTGTAAACTTGGGCATATCCTGTACCTCTAGCTGGATTCTGACCCATTGCTCCTCCCTTGACCCTTCTTTGACATCTTGCCCTCTCCTTTTCCTCTCCTCCTCATGCTGTATGTTGAAGGCTCCAAGTCCTTGGGGATCATTAAGGTCCCGAGAAGGGAGACACTTTACAAGAGACAATTATTTTATTGAACGATCTCGTGAATTCCCATATGAGGTCTATGGACATGAAGAATCATTCCCAGCTTACAGTAAAGGTGGACACAGGATAACTCGACCAGAAAATAGGGCAAATTCTTCCTTTTGCCAGTCACGAGATCAACGTCCTTTAAATCAGGGGAGATTTAAACCCACACGAGGGAGAGTGTCTTTTGGAGACAACAGGATCATTTACCCCACGAAGGAGGGGGAATTTGCTGAAAGAAGACACAGAAATGCACCACATTTTCCTCAGAACGGGGGGAATAACAGGAGACAGGATTCTTCAACACAAAATAGGGTCCAAAAAGTACAAAATCACTTTCCCCTGAAAAAAAGAATGGGACAAAAAGCTCATTCTAATGTGCAGAAAAAATCAGAATACTCCTGCTTCTCCTACATTTTCAAAATACCATCAAGAACATGTACCATCTGATTCGATCGGTCCATCACCTCAGTAATATTGACACACGTGTTGAGAATAATCAACCTGTCACTTTGAAAAGATTAACTGAATTACTGAAAAGTGTGATTAAACCCTTCGCCCCCACAATGTCCACAAAAGAAATATTGGAGGGCAATGCAAAGAACTGGGCATACACGACACAATTAGTGTTACAGCAACACTACGAAGAGATCATACAGCACACATTAGGGGTCTTACGAGGAGACACACAGAGAACGGACTGGTTACACGCTTTTGAGATTGCTGTCAAATGGGCGATGCTGAATTTTGGTAAAAGGATCTCCCAGAGGATAATTCAGCAGGCCGAAACTTTAGTGCTGACTGAATTGCGTTCTGGTACTCCATCTGGCTCAAAGGGACCACTGAACTCCAGCACAAATAATAACAGAACATTTGCACAGGTAGTAGTTGGTGGTGTAGCTCCAGCCTCGGTCCAGCAGGGAGCGGAAGAGATCCACACAAGCATTGTCAGACCCAAGACAGGGGTCACACATATCCAGGTACAAACATCTCCCACTTTAATGTCGGGCTGGACTCCTGTGAGGAACGACTGGCTCCAGGGCACTGATTTTCCGCCTCTGAGCCCTCCGGTACAGTCTCTTATACAGTCTCCAAAGGACAAGAGAAAGGAAAAGAAAAATACCAAGCAGAACAAAAATCAAAAACTCCATCAGTCCTGACGGAGCATTGTGAGAAAACACTATTAGTGAATCTGGAGCAGGACAATGATGAGGATGATCAGTTAACTGATCAGCACAGGGAGACAGATTGGAAGATCTAGATGAATTTGTGTGTTGTCGGACACAGGACCTTTTCTCTCCTTTCGCCCCCTTGGAAGCTGGAGCCCCGAAAACCACTGACCTGCCCTCGCTGCCTCCTATTATACCCAGTGCGGTACACATAATACAAACACTTAAGGACACAACTGAGGTGGCTCAAAATCTCCAAAATCCCTCATTGTCTCTGAATCTTTCTGATTATGACTTCTCAGTATATTCAGTGACAATTCTTGAACCGGGGCCTCCTCAGGAGCCATTAATAGGTGAAACTTCCAAAAAAATGGAAGAAAATGTTTCTGAAACACTTACCACTAACACAAAAGCGACAGTAGAAACAGAGGTGGGTAGTAAAGCAGGAAAAATCTGTAAAACAGGCAAATCCACGGTAGCTGATGGTCAGGGTCAAAGGTCACCACATAGGACATACATGCACCTAAGAACTAACAAAAAGTTCAATGAGTGGAAATTAACACTCAAAGAAAAACATGTGACCATCGGGGACTCCAATTTGAGCAGAATTCCCACCTTTGACCTCCCAAACCTGCACATCGATAGCTTTCCAGCTAAACTACACCACGCTGCCAATCTGATAGAAAGAGCTACAAAGATGGAAAAGATAGTCTTGGCTTTTGGCCTGAACAACCGTACACAAAGACTACGTATTTCAGCTATGAGAGAGTGTGTTGAGCCTCTTTCACACAGCCATTCCGGAAAATACACGGAAAATGTGTCCCGTGATTTGTCCCGGAATGGTCTGATTTTGGTTCATTCACACTGCCAGTGATTTTCCGGAATTTGTGCGTGTGTTCACACACAACCCATAAAGATCCCGTAAAGACACGTGACATTTCATGTGACGTGTATAATGCGCCGCGCACCATTTCACTAAACTGGCAAACGATTTCAGCTTCAGCGCAGATAGTGAGGAGCTCCCTGATCGCTGCTTCATTCCAGTTTACACATTTTTCATTGTGTGAACGTTGATCTGCCTTCAAAGCAACCGGTAAAACAGTCGCACGGTAAAGTGCGTGATCACTACGACACATTCTTTACGGCATTGATCTGGCTTTTGTTCACACAGCGCTCGTTCCGGGACTGAACCCGGCAATGTTACTAGGTCCCCAACCCGGGATCGATCCTGGAATTAATCCCGGGACGTGTTTGCGTTCACACAGAAGGCACTCCGGCAATTTTACGGCAATTTTCTGGGACCAACGTGCAGTGTGAAAGGGGTTCTAGACTGATCCAGGTGACACAGGAGAAGCTACCTGATGCCCAGGTGTGGATCCCACTGATTAACATTCCTCAGTCTCTCCCAGAGGCAGAAAAAATATTTTTAGATGAACTGAACAATTATATTGAGGAAAATTATTCCTTTATCTCCGCTCTACCAGAAGAACAGTTTCAGATTGAAAGTGATGGTCTACACTGGACTGCAAAAACAGCCAGTAATATACTGAAGCACTGGACACAATATTTAAACTTATAGTGAGTGAACACCCAAGAAAGAGTGAACACAGCCTCGTTGTGAATCTTTCTAAACACTTTAGTGTCTCTCCCTCACAGTCATCCCTGCTCACGAAAGGTCTGACATTTATTCCATCGGTCCGAAAAATAAAGGACTCCAAACATCAACTTAGGCTGGACTTACAAAAATATCACAGACGAATAAAATTAGAGGTTTTCTTTGAAGGTAAAAAAAAATCAAGAAACAAAAATTACCCTTCACACACAATTCTGATTGGACTCCAGCAGGTAGGCCAGCTGATCAAAGCCGATGAGGAGGCATTTAAGAATTTGAACTGGGGATTGAAACCAAGACCCAACCTACAGAGAGAGGAATTGAAGACCTTAAATACACTAAAAAATAGCAAAGAAATTGTAATTAAACCTGCGGACAAAGGAAATGCCATTGTCATCATGGACAGAGAGCAGTATGTCTGGGAGGGAGAGAGACAATTAAACATTAGTGACCACTATAAACCCTTAGATAAACCAATTTATCCTGAAACCATGAAACAGGTTAGAAAAATCCTAGAACAGCAGATATCATTAACTCAAAACAGAGGGAATATTTAAGCAACGTCACTCCTAGAATGAGAAGATTCTATTTATTCCCAAACATTCACAAGGAGTCTGAGAAATGGAGTATTCCACACGAGGTTCCACCGGCAGACCCATAGTGTCTGACTGTAATAGTGATCAAACAGCTGAGTACATTGAATACTTTCTTAATCCCATCTCTCAAAAACACCCGAGCTATTTGAAAGAGACTTATGATTTCATTCAGAAAGTTAAGGACATCAGTATTCCCAGTGGAGCCTTCTTATTTACTACAGATATCGACAGCCTATACACACTGTGACGAGTCGGTGGCCCTCCCCCTTATTATCATCACCACCCCGTCCCTTATTCGCCGCCCTTCACCAGGCTCCCGACGGGAGTGGGTGTGTAAGAGGAGGGGCGTAGAATCAACGCAGGCTGGCGGCGTGTGATGAGGCACAGCTGGACTGAATGAAGCCTCATCACCGCCGCTGTTAAATTCCAAGCGCGCCTCTCCTCGGGAGACCGGTTTCTCCCCCCGTGCATGCACGCTGGTGTCCTCGTGGGTCCAGGAAGGGTGCGTTGAGGGACGTCGCGCCAAGGATGTAAGTCGCGGAAACTCCAGAGTCAGCGTGAGAACCGCACCCGTATTACGGCCGACGGGCCAGGAGGCCAGGCCGTGCAAAGTCCTGCCAAAGGCCGCGGAAGGAAGAGGAAGAGCCGCCGCTCAAGAGAAGCCGCCGCCCCTCGCGCCCCGGACCAGAGCGGGAGCGCGTGCGGCCACCAGACTCCGCCCCTTCCCTGGACCCTTCCCTTCCAGAACACTGCCCTCCTTCACGAGCCCCGCAGCACAACGAGGACACCAGATCCCCCTGTTTCTGTTGGACACTTCTTTCCCCCTGGACACTTTATTTTATTGTTTTGTTAATAAAAGGCTCTCCGAGGCCTGACGCCACACCCACTGTGTCTGTCGTTGGCTCCTCCCGTCACAGTGGTGGAGAATGCGGGCAAGGCGGAGCCTAGACAGCGCAGTTGGGCAACATCTGAAGACGTCATCCCCTCTTGCCCGCAGAAGTTCATGGAAAACCATAAGGGGACGGAGGAACGACGGAGACGGCCTCCCAGCCACCGAAGGGGTAAGTGACGTTTCCTCAATGGTCAGTTTACCCTGTGGTTGGTTGAGGCTGTCGACTAAAACCCGGTTTCTCTGTCCCTGTTCCGGCGCGGTGCGAGAGGGAGGATTGCCCGGAGAGGAATCCCTGCCCCGCCCACTCCGACCGTATGGAGCCTGGTTGAGGAAGGTAGCACTCCTGCGTGGGCGGCGACCTGATGACGGGGATGTCGCTTGGGGGGGGGGAATGTGACGAGTCGGTGGCCCTCCTCCTTATTATCATCACCACCCCGTCCCTTATTCGCCGCCCTTCACCAGGCTCCCGACGGGAGTGGGTGTGTAAGAGGAGGGGCGTAGAATCAACGCAGGCTGGCGGCGTGTGATGAGGCACAGCTGGACTGAATGAAGCCTCATCACCGCCGCTGTTAAATTCCAAGCGCGCCTCTCCTCGGGAGACCGGTCTCTCCCCCCGTGCATGCACGCTCGTGTCCTCGTGGGTCCAGGAAGGGTGCGTTGAGGGACGTCGCGCCAAGGATGTAAGTCGTGGAACCTCCAGAGTCAGCGTGAGAACCGCACCCGTATTACGGCCGACGGGCCAGGAGGCCGGGCCGTGCAAAGTCCTGCCAAAGGCCGCGGAAGGAAGAGGAAGAGCCGCTGCTCAAGAGAAGCCGCCGCCCCTCGCGCCCCGGACCAGAGCGGGAGCGCGTGCGGCCACCAGACTCCGCCCCTTCCCTGGACCCTTCCCTTCCAGAACACTGCCCTCCTTCACGAGCCCCGCAGCACAACGAGGACACCAGATCCCCGTTTCTGTTGGACACTTCTTTCCCCCTGGACACTTTATTTTATTTTATTTTTGTTTAATAAAAGCCTCTCCGAGGCCTGACGCCACACCCACTGTGTCTGTCGTTGGCTCCTCCCGTCACAACACACATGTGGACTTAATCTATGGATGATTTCAAGGACTTTGCAGAACACTTGAATGCTCATCAGAGATCCATAAAAATCAAATATACGATTAACCCCATAGAGGTCAATTTTTTAGATGTGGTGTCTTACAAGGGACAGAAATTCAGTAATACAGGACAGTTAGACTTTAAAGTGTACTTCAAAGAAACGGACACACATTCGTTACTCCACAAACACAGCTTCCATCCCAAACACACATTTAAAGGAATAGTAAAGTCACAATTACTCAGATTCCACAGAATATGCACAGAGCATTCCTGCTTCATGGAAGCAACAGGAGTTTTATTTAGGGCTCTTAGGAACAGAGGATACTCAAAGTCCTTCTTAAGAAGACCTTTCTTCCCCCTGAGACCCCAAATGACCCTATACAGGGCGAGGGAAATAGAATAGTACCACTAGTGTCCAACTTCTCCTTAATGAGCAGACAACTGAATAAGGCAGCTAAGTCTAATTTTGAGAGGTTCTTTGAAAATACTCCTCTCGGGCTGAAACACAAACAAATAGCTGCTTATAGGAGAAATACAAATTTATTAGGTATTTTAGTGAATAGTAAACTCAGACCTATTGCACCACAAAATGAAAATAAAAAATTAATCTGTGAATATTTTGATCAGAAAAAATGGGTTTTCAATCATTCAACAAAACAGGTGTTCAAAGTCCCACAGTAACTCACTCCATTGACATATAATTGTATTTATTTAATTTATTGTGCTAGGTGCTCCAGACAATATGTAGGCCAAACGAAAAATGCTTTAAAGATCCGAATCTATCAACACTCACACAATATAAAAAATAAAATAGAAAAACACAGACATGTGGTCCAGCACTTTTTCACCCATGGCCCGGAGGCCTTTAGAGTGACCGGTCTTCAGTCAGACCCATTTTGGTCATTGTGTGAGAGATTAAAATTTGAAAGATTATGGATCATGAGACTCAATACAAAATGTCCAAAGGGTTTAAATGAAATTTAAAAGATCCACCTGACCTAAACCTAAACCTACCCAACTCACCATATCATAACCTAAACCTACCAGACACTTCAAGATTCAGAGTTTAAATATACAAATCCATCCTTAACAGACCCAAACCTAACCAATCTTAAAACTTAACAACCCTGACCTCAGCGGCCTGATTTTTGATCTGTAATAGTGGGACTGTTGTGGCCTGCCTTGGTCTTTGTGGGATTTGGAGGTGATCAGCGGTGGGATGGACAGTGCACAACCCAGACTGGGACTCTTAGGATCCTAACCTGGCTAATACTCTTCTCTCAATCAGCTCTCTAGTTCAATAGTCAGCGCACTATTATATACTGTTAAGGAAAATGAGCAATTGTCCTATTTGCCTTTTTATTTCTTTAATACCTTTTCATTGTAACTACAAGTTATTATACGTGTTGGTTTAGTAAGAAAGAGACCACACATGTAATTGTATTTGTTTTATTGAAAGTAGTTTATTAAGAAAGACACAACACATGGTATTGTATTTATTGCATTATTTATTGCATTTATTGAGAAAGTGTTATAGCATATATCAATAGGAAGATAGCCAGGAAAGAAATGTGTATTAGCCAGAGCTTTAAGGAAAGGAATGTTACCGTTGAATGATGTGTTGCAGACGCAGCGAAGGAGGCATCTTAGAAGAAAGTCTCGGAGAAGAAAAAATGAGAAAATGGAGGACTTTATATAGGAATCTTCTGAGGGAAATTCAGGGAAATTCCCAGACCTCATGAGATCAAGGCACTGGAATCCACCTGCTGTCTATAAAGGACTGAAGTACGACGAAGAGAATCAGATGCTGGTTCTGTGTGACAGCTTCTCCGGTGACGGCGGCCTTGCCAGAGATGCCTCTAGAACAACCGAGCTTGCAAATTATATATACCTTTGTTTTAATTTCTATGTTTATTGTATTACTATTTTATTTGTAATGTATTTAACCTATATACAATAAAACTATATTTAATTATAAAGAAGCTCGCCTGCCTGAAGAGTCTGATTTATAGACTTGAGCAAGAACAGACCACGGAGAAGTCTTCTGAGACCTATTTTGTGAGTATGAAAATTTACATGCTTATAGGATAGGACAGATTCGACTTTCTTTACCTAACCTGAGAATAAATAAAATAAGGTAGAAGGTGTATGGAATTTAGCACCGCAAAACAATACACATAATAGGTTAAATTTTCACTAAAACATTTGCAAAAGATGTCATTAAATATACAGGTGCATCTCAATAAATTAGAATGTCGTGGAAATTTCATTTATTTCAGTAATTCAACTCAAATTGTGAAACTCGTGTATTAAATAAATTCAATGCACACAGACTGAAGTAGTTTAAGTCTTTGGTTCTTTTAATTGTGATGATTTTGGCTCACATTTAACAAAAACCCACCAATTCATGGATGCACCATTATATGTGCAGCAGCTGTGTTGCACAACATTTGCACAGACAAGAGAGTGTCTCTTCCTGCAGAGGATTTGGGACCATTGGAGGCGGAGGTGGAACACATAAGGGAACAAGTCACAGAAGAGGATGTGGCAGCTCGTCTCATCCGAAGCAATATAATTCGGCTCATCATCCCTAATGATCCCCGCTTCATTCATTGGTACTTCAGTATGATCTGTCTTGGATGTAGATTTGTGGAAACACTAGACTACAACTCTAATCTACTGGAAAACATGATTTCAGAAGAGATCCGAATAAATCAAATATAACAATTTATTATTAGTCAGGTAACGTTGAATCATGCCAATTACATAATGAAACAATTAGAAGCCAGTTTAGAAAAGATAATGCAATTGTGAATCACATTGTAGCCGCGTGGCAACCCTGCTCCTGTACATAGAGACTGTGGCTATATGGGAAATAGCCAAGTGACCTACGCAGGAGACAAACAAATTTAACATAGTCACACATGTAACAGTTATCCTAATTTAACACAAGACACACGGTCTAAAATGCGTCTGGGTCCTGCGTTTCTCCCTCTCACCACCAGAGGTCGCTGTCTCCCGGATTCAATTCCCCTAACTCCACTCACCTCATTATTGAGTTATTTGCCCCAGCTGTTTTCCTGATTGCCTTCCTTACTTAGGCTCCCTGTGTTTTCTGTTCGGGGCTCGTTTGTCTCACTTTTGTGCCAGGTAATGCCTGTGATTTATGTCTGCCCTGTGCCTCGTGTATGTCTTGTTTTCAGTGGTTGTGTTTGCTCTGGCTTTTCCCCTTCGGGTGGTTTCATTTGTGTTTTGGTTTATTTTGTGACTTGGAAATAAAGGAAACACCATTTGCCAGCATTTGAGTCTTCGTCTCTCCCGTTCCGTGACAGCTCCAGGGTCGCACCTGGATGAAGATTGATAAACATTCCCGCAGACCCCTAAAGGGGGACACACCCCCTCCTCAGCAGAACACAATTCTACAAAAGTTTTCAATATTTCTCATAATACAAGTGACTACTGTGAAATTGAGACCATTTTACCCATCGCACAGACCTTTAAAGGGGTGGTTTACTGCTTTTTTTCTTTGCTTGATTGTGTTTATGGGGTGCAATATAACATGTCTTCGTGTTTCGTTTGTTAAAAAACGCCTTATTTTTCATATATTTCACCTTTATTGTAAGCCGCTTTCTCCTCTGTCATTTGAACGACCGGTTGACTTCCTGATTCTCTGAAACCACTCCCTCAGAAACAGGCGATGGGCTCAGATTGGTTAGTTGGGCCGGTGTGTTGTGATTGGCTAAACTGCGTACTGCACATTGTTTGGAAACTTCACGCCCATTACCTTTACGGGCGACCGTTGCATGTGCTGCGGTCAAATGTAAATAATGGTGTCAATATTGCCATATCAGTTTGAGCCAGAATCAGACCCAGAAAGCGGTAATGAAGAGAGTCAAGCAGAACTTCCGCAAGCACGGCTCTTACAAACGTTTCTGAATGGAAGTTTGCTGTTGTGATTACATATAATATTTTGAAGTTTGTACACGTTTGTCTTATACACACAAAATAGCATCGAACTAACTGGCTACTATAACCAAACAGCGTTGGCTTGTGTTTACGGTCTTGATCAAATCGAAAAATTACGTCATAAAGTATACATGGAAAATACATTTACAAAATTAGTACATAATTACAAATTCGGGTCCAAAATGTTTGTACGCGTTTGTCAAAGACACACGAAACATCATTTAACTAACTGGCTACTAAAGCCAGCGTTGGCATTTGTTTACGACCTTGATAAAACTAAAACATTACGTCTGAAATTATACGTGCAAATACATTTAAAATTATGAAATCTTACTTACAGGTTGTGGCCCAACAACAACTGCTCCATGTTTTAGTAATAGTCTCTGTGTGAATCCGGCATTGAACTCGTGTAGATTCTGGAAGCTGTCTTCCGTAAAATGTGCAGCACAGAGAGCTAAATTAGGATTGTAATTGTCAGGAACATAATCAAACATAAATTTTAACCATTGTTGACGAACTACAGCATCCGTAGGAAGCCCGAACACAGAAGACCTGACAGCTGGGTGAAAATAACACCGTTTCGACGGCATGAATACAACTCTCCACTATAACTCTTCCTCTTCGACAAAGCCGCAGAACATGGCCTTGCCCTCTTTGCATGTTCCGGAGGAGGGGTTGATGCAAATTTATGGGTTTGTTACATATGCAACCCGGGAAGTATCTCGTTGTAGTCCCATATGAGTCGTTTTGTAGGCATTAAACTTCCTGATTCCTAGACAGATGGTTCGATTCTTTTATATGGGCTAATAAAATGGCTGGATATAGTAGCTTGTAAAACCCCATTACTGTAAATTCTGTGAAGGCTTGGCAGTAAATCATGCT